>NC_030681.2:1111768-1185978 GCF_000004195.4 Xenopus tropicalis
GGGGAATATGGAGGGTGCGGAGGCAGGGGGAATATTGGAGGGAACCGAGGAAGAGGCGGAATATGAGAGGGAGAAGGAAGAAAAATATTGAGAGGAGAAAGAGGAGGGATAAGAGAGAAGGGAGAAAAGGAGAGGGAAATATAAGAGGGAAAGGAAATATGAAGAGGAGACAAAAGGAAAGCGGAATATGAGGAGGGCACAAGGAAAAGAAGAGGATAATAAATGAGAGGAAAGAAGAGAGGGAAATAAGGGTGGAAGAGCAGGGGAAATACTGAGGGGAGACAGGGGGATATGAGAGGGAGAAGAGAAGGGATATAGGGAACGAGAGGGGGGGAATATATGAAGCGAGGGAGAAAGAACAGGAGGAGGGAATATGAGGGGGAGAGAAGGAGGAACAAATGAGAGGAGGGAAAGGGGGAATATGAGGGGAAGGAAGAAGAGAATAATGAGAAGGGGAAAGGGGGATATGGAGGGGAAAGGGGGATTATGAGGAGGGAGAAAAAGGAGAGGAATATGAAGGGGGCGAAGGATATGAAGAGAAGCCAGAGAGGGGGAATTAGAGAGGGGAAGATGGGGAATCGGGGAATATGGGAGAGAGGAAGAGGGAATTGAAGAAGGAGAAGAGAGGGTGGATAATGAGGGGAAAGGGGGAAAATATACGAAGGGAGAGAGGGGGGAATATGAGGAGAGAGGAGAGGGGGGAAATGAGGGGGAAAGGGGAATAATAGAGGGAGAACACGAGGGGGAAATTGAGGGGAAGAGGAGGGGGGGAAATATGAGAGGTGGATGAGGGGGGAATATGAGGGAGAGAGAGGGGGAATATGAGGAGAAAGGGGAATAGAGGAAACACGAGGGTGGGAATATGAGGGGAACAGGCGAGGAAAGCTAGAGGGCGGAGAGATGGAGGAGAATAATGAGGGGAAAGGGGGGGAGAATATGGAGGGAGAAAGGGGAGATTATCAGAGGGAGGAAAGGAGAAGTATAGAGGAAGAAGAGAGAGAGAATGAGGAGAGAGGGAGAGGAGAGATAAATAGAGAGAGAGAGAGAGGAGATATGAGAGGGCGGGGGATAATGGAGGAGGAGGGGAGAGGGAATAATATGAGGGGAGAGGGGAATATGAGAGGGAGAGAGAAGGGGGAAATATGAAAGGGGAAGGGAGCAAAAATAGGGCGGGTAAAGGTGGGGAATTTGACGGTGGGAAAGGGGGCGGGAATGCATGAGGGACAAATGGGGGAATATGAGGGGAGAGCGGGATATGAGGGGAGGAGGCGGGGGATTATATGGAGGAGACGAGGACCGAGAGGTGTGGGAAATATGAGGGGAGAAGGGGGGGAAATATAAGGGGGGAAAAGGGCGGGGAATCATGCAGGGAAAGGGCGATATCAGGGAAAAGGGGGAAATATGAGGGGGAGAGGGGCGAATATGTGAGGGCGAGAGGGTGGAATATGAGGAGAGAGGGGGGAATATGAGGGGACACACGGGGAATATGGAGGGGGACGGTCACCGAAGGGGAATTATAAGGGAGACGAGGGGAGGGAATTATGAGGGGGGGAGAGAGGGGGAATATGGAGGGGAATGCACAAAGGTGGGGGGATATGAGGGGGAAAAGGGGGAATAATGAGGGGGGAGAGGGGGAATATCGAGGAGGGGGAGAAAATGGGGGATACTGAAACGGGGGAGAGGCGGGAATTAGGGTGGAAAGGCGGGGAATATGAGGGGACAAGGGGGGAATATGAGGGGAAAGGGCGGGGAATATTGAGGGGGGAAAGGCGGGAATATGGGGTGGGAATATGAGGGCGAGAGGGGGAATACGAGGGGAAAGGGGATTATTGAAGGGAGGAGGGGGGAATAATTGAGGGGAAAGCGCAGGGAATCTAGGAGGGCGGAACAGGGGGAATATGAGGGAAAGGGGGGCGGGGGAAATATGAGGGGTAAACAGGCGGGCGAAGTATGAAGGGAGAGGGGAATGATGAGCGGGGATGAAAGGGGGAATATGAGGGGAAAGGGGGGAACTTATGGAGGGAGAGGGGGAATATGGGGGGAAGAGGGGGAACATGAGGGGAGAGGGGCGGGGAATATGATGGGGAGAGGGGGCGGGAATATCGAGGGGATGAGGAGGGGGGAATTATGAGGGGGAGAGGGGAAAAGGGGGGACATATGAGGGAGGAGAGGCGGGGAATATTGAGGGGAAAGGGGAATATGAGGGGAAAAGGGGGAATAGTTGATGGCGGAAAGGGGGGAATATGAGGGGAGAGGGGGAAATATTTGAGGGGAGAAACGGGGGGAAATATGAGGGTAACGAGGTGAGGCGAATATGAGGGGAAAGGGGGGGAATATGAGGGACGAGAGGGGACAATATGAGGGAAAGGGGGTCGCGGGAATATGAGGACTGAGAGGGGGGGAATATGAGGGGGAGAGGGGGGAATATGAAGGGGAGGAGGGGAATATGAGGGGAGAGGGGGAATAATGAGGGGAGGAGGGAATATGGAGGGTGAGAGGGGGGGAATATGAGGGAGAGGGGGGCGAATATGAGGCGGGAATAAGGGGAATATGACGGGCGAGAGGGGCGGGAATATGAGGGCGAGAAAAGGGGGGGATATGAGGGAGGAGGGGGGCGATATTGAGGGGGGAAAGGGGGAATGATTGAGGGGACGAGAGGGACGGAATATGAGGTGCTGAGAGAAGGCGGGAATATGAGGGATCGGGGGGGAATATATAAGGGGAGAGGGGGAATATGAGGGGATGAGCGCGGGGGAAATATTGAAGGGGACGAGGGGGGGAATATGCAGGGGAAGGAGGGAATATGAGGGGAGAGGGGGGGAATATGAGGGGAAAGGGGGAATATGAGGGGAGAGGGGGAATTATGAGGGAGAGAGGGGGGGGGAATATGACGGCTCGAGAGGGGGAATATGAGCGGGGAGAGGTGGGGATATGTTGGAGGGGAGGAGCGGGCGGAATATGAGGGTCGAGCAGGGGGAATATGAGGGTGAGGAGAGGGGGAATTATGGGGGAAAGGGGGAATATTGGGGGAAGAGGGGGAATTATGAGGGACGTAGAGGGCGGGAATAGCGAGGGGAGAGGGGGAATATGTAGGGCGGAAGGGAAAATGGGAGAGGGGAAATATTGAGGGTCCGAGAGTCGGAATATGAGGGAGGAGAGGGGGGAATATGGAAGGGTGGAGAGGGGGAAGTCTTGAGGGGATACGAGGGGAATATGAGGGGGAACTCGAAAGGAGGGGGGACGGGTGAGGAAATATTGGGGGGGGAAAGGGGGGGATATGAGGGTAGCAGAGGTGGGAATATTGAGCGGGGAGCAGATATGAGGAGGGGGGGGGAGGAATATGAGCGGTCGATAGGAAGAGACGAGGGGGAATTATGAGGGCTGGGAGAAGGGGAAGTGATGAAGCTGGTCGACTGAGGGGGAATGACGGGGGAAGAGATGGGGACATACGAGGGGCGGAGAAGAGGTGCGGCGGGGAATATGCAGCGGGAGAGGGGTGCGGAATTATGAGGGCATGAGAAGAGGGGAGAATATAGGCGACTACAAGCAGACGGGAATATCGAGCGCCCGGATCATCCCTCGATGAGGGGGGAATATGAGGCGGAGGAGGGGGAATATGAGAGAGACTGGGAAGAGGGGAAGTATGAGGGGGAAGAGAGGGGGGAATATGAGGGGAGAGAGGGGGAATATGAGGGGAGAGGGGGGAATATTGAGGGGAGGAAAGGGACAGGAGGAATACTCGGAGGCGGGGAATTATGAGGGCGAAGAAGAGGGGAATATTGAGGGAGTGGATGCAGGGGGAATAGTCGAGGGGAGAAGGGGGGGAATATGAGGGGAAGAGGGGAATATGGGAGTGAGAGAGAGGGGGAATAATGAGGCGGGGAACTAGGTGGGTAGATATCAGGGGGGGAAAAGGGGGGGAATATGAGGGGGGATACGAGAAAGAGGGGGGATATTTGAGGGGTTGAGAGGCGGGGGAATATGAGGGGAGAGAGCGGGAATATGAGGGAGAGGGGGGGACATATGAGGGCGAAAGGGGGAATATGAGGGGGAAAGGGGGAATATGACGGGGAGAGGGGGGAAATAGGGAGGGGAGAAAAGAGGGGGAATATGAGGGAGGAGAGGGGGAATATGAGGGAGGGCGGAGAGGGGGAATATGAGGGGAGGAGAGGGGGAATATGAGGGCGAGGAGGGCGCGGAAATTGAGGGGACGAGGGGGCAATATGAGGGGACGAGGGTGGGAATATGAGGGAGAGGGGGAATATGAGGGAGAGGGGGGGGGAATATGAGTGGGAAAAGGGGAATATGAGGGGAGAGGGGGGGGCATATGTGAGAGGGGAAAGGGGAATATGAGGAGGGAGGGGGGGAATATGAGGAGGAGAGGGGGAATATGAGGGGCGAGAACGGGGGGGAACTATGAGGGGGAAAGCGGGGGGAATATGGGGGACGAGAGGGGGAATAGTGAGGGGGAGAGGGGGGAATAGTAAGGAGAGAGGGGGAATATTTGAGGGGAGGAGAGGGGGGAGATATGAGGGCGAGAGGGGGAATTATGAGTGGGGAGAGGGGGGAATTATGAGGGGAAAGGGGAATATAGGGGGATGAGAGGGGGAATATGAGGGGAGAGAGGGGGAAATATGAGGCGACGAGGGGGGACATATGAGGAAAGGGGGACATTTATGAGGGCGATGGAGGGAATCTATGGAGGGGATAGAGAGGGGCGGAATACTTGTGAGGGGGGAGGGGAGGAATATGGAGGGGAGAGAGGGGGCGAATGATTATGAGGGGGGGATAAAGGGGAATTAATGGGGGAAAGGGGAACGAATATGAGGCGAAAGGCGGAAATGAGGGGAAAGGTAGGGTAATATGAGGGGAAAGGGGGGATATAAGGGGAGAGAGAAGGGGGAATATAGGGGGAGAGGCGTGGGGGAATATGCAGGGGCGAGAGGGGAATATGAGGGGAGACGGGGGGGAGTTATGAGGAGAGAGAGGGGAGAATGATGAGGGGACGAGGGGGGAATATGAGGGGAACAAGGCGGGAATGATGAGGGGGAAAGGGGAGAATCTATGAGGGGGGAAAGGCGGGATAGGGAGGGGAAAGGGGGAACTATGGAGGGGAAAGCGGGGAATAGTGAGGGCGGAAAGCGGGGAGATATAGTGGAGGGGAGAAGAGGGAGGAATACGCGAGGGGGATGAGGGGGAATATGCAGGGGGAAGAGGGCCGGGGAATATGAGGTCGAGGAGGGCGGGGAAGTGGGGGGTCAATATGAGGGGGGAAAGGCCGGGAATGGATGAGGGGGGAAAGCGGGAAATTATGATGGGTCGGGAGAGAGGGCGGGGGAAAAGGAAAAAGGGAATGTGAAGGGCGAGAGGAGGGGATATTGAGTGGGGTGACGAGGTGCGGAATATGACGGGGAGAGGGGAGATTATGAGGGAGGAGGGAATTATGAGGGGAAAGGGGGACATATGAGGGGAAAGGGGGAATATGAGGGTGGAGAGAGGGAAATATGAAGGGGAGAGGGGAATACTGTGAGGGGAAAGGGGGAATATGAGGGGAAAAGGGGATATTGGAGGGGGACGAGGGGGGGAAATATTGAGGGGAGAGGGGGAAATATGAGGCGAAAAGGGGAATATTGAGGGGAGAGGGGGGAACTATGAGGGGTGAGAGCGGGTGAATCATGACGGGGAAAGGGGAATATGAGGGGAAAAGGGGGAATATGAGGGGGAGAGGGGGAATATGAGGGAGGAAGAGGGAGGGGCGGGAATATGAGGGTGACAGGCAGGGGGGGGAATATTGAGGGGAAGAGGGGGGACATATGAGGGGAAAGGGGAATATAGGGGGAAAGGGGGAAATATGAGGTGGAGAGGGGAATAGAGGGGAAAGCGGGGAATATGAGGGAAAGGGGAATATGAGGGGGAAAGCGGGGGAATATGAGGGAGGAAAAGGGGGGAATATGATGGGGAAAGGGGTGAAATATGAGGGGGAAAAAGAGGGGAAATGAGGGGAGAGGGGGGGGAAATATGAGGGGATAAGGCGGGAATATGACGGGCAAAGGGGGAATATTGAGGAGGGAAAGGGGGAATAGGAGGGGAGAGGCGGAATATAGGGGGAGAGAGGGCGGGAATACTGAGCGGGACGAGGGTGGAATTATGAGGGGGACAGGGGCGAGGGAATATGAGGGGGGAGAGGGGGGGGAATTATGAGGGGAGAGAGGGGGAATTATGGGGGAGGAGGGGGAATATTGAGGGGAGAGGGGGAATTATAGGGAAAGGCAGGGCAATATGTGAGGGCGGAAAGGCGGGAATATGAGGGAGGAGGAGAAGCTAGGGGGAAATATGGAGGAGAGGGGGAAATATGAGGGAGAGAGGGGGAATATGAGGGGGGAGAGGGGGCGGAATATGAGGGGGAGACGGGGGAATTAGAGGGGACGAGAGGGGGGGAAATATGAGGGTAAGAGAGGGGGAATTATTGAGGGGAGGAGGGGGAGAATTATTGAGGGTGAGAGGGGGGAATATGAGCGGGGGAAAGGGGAATGATTTGAGGGGGAGAGAGGGGGATAACTGAGGGGGGAGAGAGTGGGGGAATATGAGGGGATGCGAGAGGTGGGAATATGAGGTTGCGAGAAGATGGGGAATAGAGCTCGGGAGAGGGGGGAATACTCGAGGGGAGCAGGCGCGGGGGGGAATATTGAGCGGACGAGAGGGGGAATACTGAGGGAGACGAGGGGGAAATTTGAGGGGAGAGAGGGGGAATATGAGGGGAGAGGGGAGGGGAATATAGGGGAGAGTGGGGGAATATTGAGGGGAGAGGGGGAATATGAGGGGGAAAGGTGCGCGGAATATGAGGGGGAAAGGGGGGAATATGAGGGGAGCAGAGGGGAAATATTGAGGGAAGAGGGGGGATATTAGAGGGGGGAGAGAGGGGAATATGAGGGGAGGAGGGGGGGGAATATGCAGGGAAAGGGGGGAATATTGAAGGGGGAAGTAAAAGGGGGAATAGAGCGGGGAGAGGGGGAAATATGAGGGAAGAGAGAGGGGGGAATATGGTGAGGTGACGAGGGGGAATATGAGGGGAGAGGGTGGAAGATTGAGGTGGGAGAGAGGGGGAATATGGAGGGGACAGAGGGGGAATATGAGGGGAGGAGAGGCGGAATATGACGGATGAGAGGGGGATATATGTGGGAGAGGTGAGGGGGGAATACGGGGACAAAGGGGGAATATTGAGGGGAGAAGGGTGGGAATATGAGGGGAAAGGGGGAATATGAGGGGGGAAAGGGGGGGAAGAATATGAGGGGAAGAGGTGGGGGAATCATGAGGGAGAGGGGGGAATTATGAGGGGAAGGGGGGGGAAATGAGGCGAAGGAGAGGGGATATGAGGGAGGAGAGGGGGGAAAGAAGGGGAGAGAGGGGGAATATGAGGGGAGAGGGGGGGAATATGAGGGGAGAGGGGGGGAATATGAGGGGAGAGGGGGGGGATTATGAGGGGGAAAGAGGGGGGAATATGAGCCGGGGTGACGAGAGGGGAATATGAGGAGAGAAGAGGAGGAATAGGAGGGGGAGAGGGGGGGAACTATGAGGGGAAAGGGGAAATTAATGAGGGGGAGAGGGGAATATGAGGGGAGAGAGAGGGGGAATATTGAGGGGCGAGAGGGGGAGAATATTGAGGGGGGGAGAGAGGGTGGAATATGAGGGGGGAAAGGGGGAAATATGAGGCGAAAGGGAGAAATATGCGAGGGGAAAGGGGGATATATGAGGGAGGAAAGGGGTAATATGAGTGGGGAAAGGGGGAATATAAGGGGAGAGAGGGGGGAATATGAGGGGAGAGGGGGGAATAATGAGGGGGAGCAGGAGGGGGAATTTCTGAGGCGGGGAGGGGGGAATATGAGGGGATGAGAGGGGGAATATGAGGGAGAGGGGAATATTGAGGGGGGAATGAGGGCAATATGAGGAAAGGGAAGAATATGAGGGGAAAGGGGGGAGGAATATGAGGGGAACAAGGGGAAATGAGGGAACAGGGGAATATGAGGGGGAAAGAGGGATATAGGGGATAGACGAGGGGGAAAAATAGGTGGGGAGAGGGGGGACATATTTGAGGGGAGGGGGGGAATATGAGGGGAGAGGGGGGTGGAGAAGGGGTACGGTAATATGAAGGGGGGGAAAGGGGGGAATATCGAGGGGGGGAGGAAAGGGGAATATGAGGGAGGAGGAGGTGCAGGGAAGGCACAAAAAGCGCGGGAATGTGAGGGTGAGGAGGCGGGATATGAGGGGAGAGGGGGGAATATGAGGGGGAGAGGGGGAATATGAGGCGGAGACGGGCGGAATATGCAGGGGAACAACAGGGTGGGATAATTGAGGGGAAAGGGGGAATATGATGGGGACGAGAGGGCGGAATTATGAGGGGTATATTGAGGCGGGAATTGCAGGGGAAAGGGGGAATACTGAGGGGACTAAGGGGGAATATGAGCGGGAGAGAGGAGGGGGAATATGAGGCGAGAGGGTGGAATATGAGGGGAAAAGGGGGGAGAATAGGAGAGGTAGAGGGGAAGTATGAGGGGGATGAGAGGGGTGAATATGAGGAGGCGAAGAGGGGGGAATATGAGGGTGAAGAGGGGGAAATTATGAGGGGAGAGGGGGAATATTGAGGCGCGGAGAGGGGGAATATGAGGGAAGGGGGCAATATGAGCGGAGGAGTGGGGGGAATATGAGGAAAGGGGAATTGAGGGTGGAGAGGGGGGAAATGAGGGAGCAGGGAATTATGGAGGGGGATGAGGGGTGGGGAATATGACGGGGAAAGGCGGTGGGAGATATAGAGGGCGACGAGAGGGAATATGAGGGGAGAGGGCGGGGAATATAAGGGCAGAGAGAGGGGGATAAGATATAGGGGAGAGGGGGGGGGGATATGAGGGGAGTGAGAGGAGGGGGAATATGGAGGGAGAGGGCGGGGCGAATATGAGGGGAAAGGGGGAATATGACGGGGAGAGGGGGGAATAGAGGGGAGACGAGGGGGGAATATGAGGGGAGAAGTGGGAATATAGGGGAAAGGGGGAATATGAGGGGGGCCGAGGAGGGGGAATATGAGGTGACGATCGAGCGAGACTGCCGGGGAATATGAGGGAGAGGGGATTGATATGAGGGGATGAGCAGGGGGAATATGGATAGGGGGGGAAAAGGTGGCGGGGAATATGAGGGGAAAGGCGAGGAATACTTGAGGGGAAAGGTGGGGAAGTATGAGGGGGAAAGGGTAACTATGAGGGGGAAAGGAGAATATAAGGGGGAGGAGAAAGGGGAATATCGAGGGCTGCAGAGGGGGGGAATATAGACGGGGAGAGAGGGGAATATGAGGGAGAGAGGGGGCATATTGAGGGGAGAGAGGGGGAAAATATGAGGGAGGAGGGGGAATACTGAGGGGAAAGGGGGGAATATGAGGGAAAGGAGAAATATGAGGGTAAAAGGGGGAATATGAGGGGGAGAAAGGGGCGATTATGAGGGGAAAGGGGGAATATGAGGGGGAAAGGGTCGGAATATGAGGGAAGACGAGCGGGAATAGGAGTGACGATGAGGGGGAATTATGAGGGAGAGAGGAGGGGGAAATATGAGGGAGAGGCGGGAAATATGAGGGTCGGGAGAAGGCTGGAAATTTGCAGGGGAGAGCGGGAGGGAATATGAGGGAGAGGGGGGAATATGAGGGGGGAAAGGGGAACGTTATTGAGGGGAAGAGGTCCGGGAATAATGGGGCGATGAGAGGGGGAACTTATCGAGGCGGGAGGGGGGGAATATTGAGGGGGAGGAGAGGCGGGAATATGAGGGGAAAGGGGGAATATTGAGTGGAGAGGGGGGATAAATATGAGCGGGCGAAAGGGGGAACTATTTGAGGGTGGAGAGAGGGGAATAATGAGGGCGGGAGAGGGGGGAGAATTATGAGGGTGAGAAGGAGTAGGTGGGGAATATTGATGGCGGTGAGAGGGTGGGGAATTATTGAGGGGGCAAAGGGGGAATATGAGGGGAGAGTGGCGAATATGGAGGGAGAGAGGGGGAATTATGAGGGGGAAAGGGGGATATGAGGGGATAGAGGGGATGGAATATGAGGAGGAAAGGTGGGAATATGAGGTGGACGAAGGCGGGAATATGAGGGAGAGAGCGGGAATATGAGCCGGGAAGGGGAATATGAGTGGGAGAGGGAGGGAGATAGGCACGGGGAAGACGGGGGGGGCGATATGAGGGGGCGAAAAGGGGCGAATGATTTGAGGGGACGTAAGGTGAAGGAGGGGGAATTGAGGGGAAAGGGGGGGGAATTACTGAGGAGACGCGGGGGGGGAAATATGAGGGGAGAGAGGGGGACATATGAGGGGAGAGGGGGTATATCGTGGAGGGGGAGAAGGCTGGGGAATATGAGGGAAATGGGGCAATATTGAGGGGGAAAGGGGGAATATGAGGCGGGAAAGGGGGGATACATAAGGGATGAGAGAGGGGGAGTTATGAGGGGAAGAAGGGGGGGAATATTGAGGGCAGAGAGGGGGAATATGAGGGCGGGAAGGGGGATATGAGGGGGACGAGGGGCGTGGAATATGTAGGGGAGAGGGGGGGACATATTCGAGGGAGAAGAGGCGTGGGGAATATGAGGAGAGGGGGCGGGGAATATGAGGGGGATGAGGGGAATTATGAGGGGGAAAGGGGCAGAATTGAGGGATAAGGCGGGAAATATTGAGGCGACGAGAGGGGGAATATAATTGAGGGTCGATGAGGGGGGGAATTATGAGGGGAGAGAGGGGAATTATTGAGGGGAAAGGTGGATAATATGAGGGGAAGGAAAGGCGGGGAATAATGTAGGTGAGAGAGGGGAATATGAGGTGGGGAAAGGGGAATATGAGGGGAAAGGGGGGGAATATGAGGGGGAGAGAGGGGGGAATATGAGGGGAGTCAACGAGGGGGGGGGAATATTGAGGGGGGCGAGAAAGGGGGGGAATATGAGGGAGAGAGGGGGGAATATGAGCGCGTGGAAAGGGGGGATATTGAGGGGGGAAAGGCTGGTGAATCATGGAGGGGGAGAAGGGGGAAATATGAGGGGAGCGAGAGGGGGAACTATGAGGGGACGAGAGGGGGAATATTGAGGGGACGGAGGGGGGGAATATAGCAGGGGGGAAAGGTGGGAATACTTTGAAGGGCGGAGAGACGTGGGAATCATGAGGGGAAAGGGGAATATGAGGGGGAGGAGGGGGAATATGAGGGCGAGAGAGGCGGGATATGAGGGGGAAAGGGGAATATGAGGGAGAGGGGGGGAATATTGAGGGTGAGAGGGGCGGGAAAGGGGGAATCATGAGGGGAATAAAGGGTGGGGGAAATTTGAGGGGCGAGAGGAGGGGGAATATGAGGGAGAGGGGGGAATCATGAGGGGGAGAGGGGGGCGAATGATTAGGGGACGAGGGGAATATGAGGGAGGAGAGGGAATATGAGGGGGAAAAGGGGGAATATGAGGGGAAAGGGGAATTTGAGGGGGTGGATGAGGGGAATATGAGGGGAAGGGGGAATATTGAGGGGAGGAGGGGGGGGGAACTATGACTGTGGAGGGGGGGGAAATCATGAGGGGAAATGGGGAATATTGAGGGGAGAAGAAGGCCGGGGAAAGGGGGAAATATGATGGGGGAAAGGGGAATATGAGGGTCGAGAGGGGGGAATATGAGGGTCGAGAGGGGCGGGAATATGAGGGGAGAAGGGGGAGGGCAAATGAGGGGAGAGCAGGGGGAAATACTGAGGGGACAAGGGGGAATATGAGGGTGAGAGAGTGAATATGAGGGGGGAAAGGGGAGATATGAGGGGGGAAAGGGGTGTGGAATATGAAGGCGAAAAAGGGGGAATATGAGGGAGAGGGGAATATTTTTCGAGGGGGGAAAGGGGAGGGGAATATGAGGGGGAGAGGGGACGGGGAATATGAAGGAGAGAGGGGGGAATATTGAGGGGAAAGGGGGAGTATTGAGGGGAAGCGGGGGGAATATGAGGGAGGAGAAAGGGGATTATTATGAGGCGGAGAGGGGGGGAATATGAGGGGGAGAGAGGTGGGGAATATGAGGGGAGAGAGGGGAATTTATTCTATGAGGGGACAAGGGGGGAATATGCAGGGGTACGAGGTGGGAATATTCGACGGGGACGAGGGGTGGATATGAAGGGAGAGGGGGCAATATGAGGGGAGAAGGGGGGGGATATGACGCGCGGAGAGGGGGGGGGGGAATATGAGGGGAGAGGGGGAAATGAGGGAGAGAGGGGGATTGAGGGGGAAAGAAAAGGGGCAATATGAGGGGGAAAGGGGGGGAATTATTGAGGGGAAGGGGGCGGAATATGAGGGGGCGGAAAGGGGGATAGGAGGGACGAGGGGGGAATATGAAGGGCAGAGGGGGAATATGAGGTGGAACCAGGTAATATGAGGCGGAAAGGGGGGGAATATTGAGGCGGAAGACGGGGAATATGAGGGGGAGAGGGGGGAATATGAGGGGACGGAGAGGGGGAATATGAGCGGGGAAAGGGGGAATATGAGTGGAGAAGGGTTTTATATGTAGTAGGGGAGAGAGCCGGGAATATGATGTGGGGAAAGGGGGAATATGAGTGCGGGACAAGGGGAATATGAGGGGGAGGATGGGGGTCGAGAAGGGGAAATGTGATTGGGGGAGGGCGGGGGAATTATCGTGAGCGGGGGAGACACGGGAGGGAATATGAGGGGAGAGAGGGGAATATGAGGGGGGGTGGAAAGGGGAAATATGAGTGGGCGGGAAGTGGGAATAGGAGGAGGAGAGGGGCGGGGAATGATGAGGGGGGAAGGGGGAATATGAGGGCCTGAGAGAGGGGGGAATAGTAGGGGAGAGGGGAATTGACGGAGCGAAGAGGAGGGGGGAATATGAGGGGAAAGGGGGGGAATATGAGGGGGAGAAGAAAGGGGGGAAATAGGAGGGAGCAGACGGGGGGAATATTGAGGGAAAGGGGGAGATGAGGGGAGAAGAGGGCGGGAATATAGGGGAGAGAGAGGTCGGAATATGAGGGGAAAGGGGGCGGAATATGGGAGGGAAGAGGGGGGGGAATATTGCAGGCGAGAGGGGGGGAACAGGGGGAATATGACGGGGATAACAGGGGGAATTTTGCAGGGAGGAGGGGGAATATGAGGGGAAGTCAGGGGGGAATGATCTGAGGGTGACGAGGGGGGAAATATGAGAGGAGAGAAGCTGGGAATATGAGGGTGAGAAGAGGGGGAATATGAGTGGGAGCAAAAGGGGGGGATTATGAGGGACGGGGGAAAAGGGGGAATACTGAGGGGGGGACGAGAGGTGGGAATATGAGGGGAAAGGGGAATATGAGCGGAGAGAGGGGGAATATGAGGGGAGGGGGGCAATATTTAGAGGGGGAAAATTGGGGAATATGAGGCGCGGGAGAGAGGCTGGGGATAAAGGGGGGGAAACTTATTGAGGGGGGGGGGAAAGGGAATATGGCAGGGCATGAGAGGGGGGAATATGAGGGGAATTGAGGGGGGAATGAGAGGGGGAGAGGGGGAAGTTATGAGGGGCATGAGAGGGGGGAACTATGAGGGGAAAGGGGAAATATGAAGGGGAGAGGGGGGAATATGGGGGGAAAGGGGGAGAATATGAGGGGGGAAGGGGGGGAATACTGAAAGGGGAAGGGGAATATGAGGGAGAGGGGAATATGAGATGGAAACGGGGGGTAATATGAGGGGGAGAGGCGGGGGAATATGAGGGGGAGCAGGGGGAATAACTAGGGGGAAAGGGAACTATCGAGGGGAAAGGGGGGGGATATGAGCGGGGGAGAGGCGGGGAATATCGGGAGAGGGGGGGTAATATGAGGGGACGAGCGGGAATATGAGGTGCGAGAGAGGCGGGGGGAATTATGAGGGGAAAGGGGAATATTCGAGGGCCGAGAGGGGGAATAGAGGTGGAGAGGGGGGATATAGGGAGAGGTGGGAATAGAGGGAGAGGGAAGTATGAGGGGATGGAGGGGGGGAATATGAGGGCGGAGAGAGAGGGCGGAATATGAGGGGTGAGCAGCCGAGAGGGAGGAATATGATGGGGGAAAGGTGGACCGAATATGAGGGGGGAAACAGGGCGGGGGGGGAATTTATGAGGGGAAAGGGGGGAATATGAGGGGGAAAGGGGGGAATATGAGTGGGAGAGGGGAAATTGAGGTGGAGGAGGCGGCGGAATATGAGGGGAGAAGGGGGCGGAATATTGAGGAGCGAGGAGGGGGGGAATATGAGGGAAGACGAGGGGGAAAATTATGAGGGGGAAGAAGGGGGGGGAATATGAGCGAGCGGGAAAGGGGCGGTGGATAAATATCAGCGGAAAGGGGAATAATAATGGGGAGAGGGGGGAATTATGAGGGGAGAGAGGGGGAATATGAGGGTGAGAGAGGGGGAATATGAGGGGAAACGGGGGGGAATTATAGGGGAAAAAGGGGGGAATGATATCGGAGAGAGGGCGGTGAATATGAGGGAGACGAGAGGGGGAATATTGAGGGGAAGAGGGGCGGAGAAATATTGAGGGGGAAGAGGTGCGAGCTCGTCATGATGACGGCCGAGAGGGGGAATATTTGAGGCGGGAAAAGGGGCGAATATCGGAAGGGAGAGGGGGAATATGAGGGGAAAGGGGGAATATGAGGGGGGGGAAAGGCAGGAAATATGAGGGGAAAGGGGGGGAATATGAGCGGGGAAAGGGGGAAATATTGGGGGGGAATATGGAGGGCGGAGAGGGGAATATGAGGGGAAAAGGCGGAATTATGAAAGGAGCAGGGGAAATATTTAGGGTGAAAGGGGGGAATATGAGGGGAGGAAAAGGGGAATAGGAGGGGAAAGGGGGGGAAATATTGAGGGGAAAGGGGAATATGGGCGGCGGGAATATGTAGGGGAGAGGGGGGGAATTATGAGGGGGAAAGGCGAGCGGGATTATGAAGGGAGAGGGGGGAATTGAGGGGGGAAAGGGGAATATTGAGGGGACAAGGGGTGGAATATGAGGGCTGAGGAGGGGATATTGAGGGGAGAGGGGCGGGAATTATGAGGGGAATGAGGGGGGAATATGAGGCGAGAGAGGAGGGGGAATATGAGGGCGGAGAGGGGGAATATCGAGGGGAGGAAGAGAGGGGACAAAGGGGGAATAGTGAGGGGAGAGGAGGGGGAATATGAGGGGAAAGGGGGGACATATGAGGGGAGAAGGGGGGAATTAGCAGGGCTGAGAGGGGGGAATATTGGAGGGGGAGAGAGGGGGGAATATTGAGGGCGAGAGCGGCGGAATATGAGGGGGGGGGGAAAAGGGGAGGGAATATGAGGGTTGACGGGAGAGGGGAAATATTGAGGGCGGAAAGGCTGGGAATATGAGGGCGAGGGGGGAATATGAGGGGGAGGAGGGAGGAGGGAAATATGAGGACGAGAGGGGGAAATATTGAGGGGAGAGGGGCGGAATATGGGGGAGAGGGGGATATGAAGGGGAGGAGGGGGGGCAATATTGAGGGCCAGAGGGGGGTCGGGAATATGAGGGGAAAGGGGGAATATGAGGGAGAAGAGGGGGGGAATGATATGAAGGGCCTGGAGAGGGGGGGACATATGAGGGGGAGAGGGGGAATATTGAGGCGGAGAGGGGGGGAAATATGAGCGCGGAAAAGGGGTATATGAGGTGGAGGAGAGGGGGAGAATATTTGAGGGAGAGAGGATGGGAATATGAGGGGAGAGGGGGGGGAATAGTTAAGGGGAGAGGGGCGAATATGAGGGGAGACGGGGGGAGGGGAATAATTGAGGACGAGGGGGTGGGTAGGAATATGAGGGAGCAGGGGAATATTGAGCGGAGATGAGGGGCGAATATGAGGGGAAACGGCGGGAATATGAGGCGAGAGGGGGACAATATGGGGACGAGCAGGGGGGGAATGAAGGGCCGAGACCAGAGAGGGGAATATGAGGGGAGAGGGGGGGAATATGAGGGGATTTGAAGAGGGGAGGGAATATGAGGTGGAGGAGGGGGAATAATGAGGGGAGAGAGGGGGATATGGGGGAAAGGGGCAATATGAGGGGAGAAAGGGGGAATATGAGGGGAAAGGGGGCAGTGGGGAAATATGGGGGGGAAAGGGGAATATGAGGGAAGGGGGAATATGAGGGAGAGAGGGGGAATTTCAATGAGGTGAAGAGGGGGGGGAATATGAGGGGAGAGGGGGGAATTATGAGGGGTAACGAGAGCGGGAATATGAGTGGTGAAAGGGGGGGAATTTTGAGGGCGACGAAAGGGGGGAATATCATGGGGAAAGGCGGCGAGATTGAGGGGTAGGGGCATATGATGGGAGAGAGGGCGGAATTATGAGGGGTGAAAGCAGGGAATATGCAGGGAAGGAAAACGGGGAATATGAGGGGGGGGAAAGGGGGGGGAACTATTGAGGGGAAAAGGAGCGGATATATAAGGGCCGAGAGGGGGGGAATATTGAGGCGGACGGAGAGGGCGAATATGAGGGGATAAGGGGGGAATATGAGGGGAAAGGGGGGAATACTGAGGGGAGAGGGGAATATGCAGGGGAAAGAGGGAAGATATGAAGGCGAGAGGGGGATAATGAGGGGGAAAAGCGGAATATGAGGGGGGGAAGGGGGAATATGGGGAGAAAAAGGCAGGAGGGAATATGAGGGGAAAGGGGGAATCATTGGGGGGGAATATGAGGGGAGGAGGGAAGAGGGGGAATTATGAGGGGAAAAGGGGAATTTAATGAAGGGAGAGGGGAATATGAGGGAAAAGAGGGAAATTTGGAGGGCCCGGAAAGGGGCGAATATTGAGGGGACAAGGGGGGGAATAGGAGGGGCGAAAGGGTGGGAAATATGGGGGGGGTAATATGAGGGGGGGTGGAAGACGAGGGGGGGAATATGAGGGGATGAGGGGGGGAATATGAGGGGAAAGGTGGGGGAATATGGAAGGTTGACTGAAGGGGGAAAATATGGGACGGGGGAAAGGTGGGAATATGAGGGGACAAGGGCGGGAATATTTGAGGGGTAGCAATGAGGGGGAAATAATAAGGGGCAAGAGATGAGGGGGGACATATGAGGGGAGAGGGGCGAGGTATGAGGGGAGGAGGGGGGGGAAAATAGAGGGGAGAGGGGGAATATGAGGGGAGAAGAGGGGAAAGGGGGGGAATAATGAGGGGAGAAGAGGCGGGGAATATGAGGGGAAAGGGGGAATATTTGAGGGAGAAAGGGAATATGAGGGAAGGGGGAATATGAGGGGATGAGGGGGGAATATGGTGAGGGGGAGAGGGGGGCGGGAATTATGAGGGCGACTGAGAGGGGAATATGAGGCGTGAGAGGGGGCGGAATATGAGGTGGCAGAGGGGAAACTAATGAGGGTTCGAGAGGGGGGAAGTATGGAAGGGAGAGAGGGGGGGGAAATATTGAGGGGAAAGGGGGGAATATTGAGAGGTGAGAGGGGGGAATAATGAGGGGGAGAGGGGAGGGAATATGGAGGGGATGGAGGGGGCAAATCTAGTGAGGGAAGAGGGGGGCAATATGAGGGAAAATGGGGACATATGAGCGGGAGAGAGGGTGGAATATGAGGGGAAAAGAGGGGGATAGGAGGGGGGAGGAGAGGGGGATATAAGGGGAGAGGGGGAATATGAGGGAGAGGGGAGGGAATATGAGGGCGACGAGGGGAATATGAGGGGCAGAGGCGGGGCGAATATGAGGGGAAAGGGGCGAATATGAGGGAGAACGAGAGGGGAATATGAGGGAGAGAGAGGGACGGGGGGAATCATGCAGGGGAGAGGGGGGAATATGCAGTGGGGGAAAGGGGAAATTGAGGGCAGAGAGGGGGGAATATGAGGGAGATGGAGGGGGAATATCGAGGGGAGAGGGGCGAGAATATGAGGGCGAGGAGAGGTGGGAATAGAGGGGGCGAAAGGGGCGGAATATGAGGGGAAAGAAAAGGGAGAATATGAGGGGAAAGGGGGGGGAATATGAGGGGGAAAGGGCGTAATATGAGGGGGAAAAGGGGGAATATAAGGCTGAAGAGAAGGGGCGAATATTTTGAGGGGAGCAGGGCGGGGAATATGAGGGGGAGAGAGGTGGGAATATTGAGGGGAAGGGGGGGGGAATATGAGGGAAGACGAGAGGGGAGCAATATGAGGGAGAGGCGGTGAAATAGGAGGGGGGAAAAGGCGCAGGAATAACTATGAGGGGAACAGGGAGGAATATGAGGGAAAGGGGGAAGATGAGGCGGAAAGGGTGGGAATATGAGGGAAAAAAGGCGGGGAATATGCAAGGGGGAGGGAAAAGGGATTATGAACGGGGCGAAGAGAGGGGCAACTAGGAGGGAGCAGGGGTGGGCAATATCGAGGGGACAGAAGAGGGGAATATGAGGGGAGAGGGGAATATGAGGGGAAAGGGGGAATATTTGCAGGGCATGGAGAGGGGATATGAGGGGAAGAGAGGCGCGGAATTATGAGGGAGAGAGGGGGGGAAAAGTATTGCAGGGGAAAGGGGGAAATATGAGGGGGACAGGAGGGGGGAATACTCGCAGGGGAGAACAGAGAGGGCGAATATGAGGGGGACAGGGGAATGATGAGGGGGAGAGGGGTGAATCATGCAGGGCGAGAGGGGAATTATGAGGGAACAAAGGGGGAATATGAGGGGAAGAGAGGGGATAGTGAGGGGGAAGAGGAAATGGGGGAGAGAGGGGGAATATGAGGAGAGGGGGATAATATGAGGGAGAGGGGGAATATGAGCGGGAGAGGGGCGAATATTGAGGGGAGAGGGGAATATGAGGAGACGAGGGAATATGAGGGGGAAAGGGAATATTGAGCGGAAAGGCGGAATATGAGGGAGAGGGGGAATATATGAGGGGAAAGGGAGAATATGAAGGGAGAGGGGAATATGAGGGGAAAGGCGGGAATATGAGGGGCGAAAGGGGAATATGAGGGGAAAGGGGGAAATATGCAGGGGAAAGGGGAATATGAGGGGAAAGGGGGGAAACGAGTGGGGAGAGGCGGGCGCGAATAGTTAGGGGATGCGGGGAAGAAGGGCGGGGTGGGCGATAATATGAGGGGGAAAGGCGCGAAATATGAAAGGGAGAGGGGAAATATGAGGGGCGAAGGAAAGGGGAAATGAGGGGAGCAGGGGCTGGTTAATATGAGGGAAAGACGGAATTATAAGGGGAGAGGGGAATATGAGGGAGAGGGGTAATATAGGGCAAAGGGGAATATGAAGGGAGAGGACGAATATGAGGGGGAAAGCGGGTGATATATGAGGGGAAGAGGGGGGTAATATGAGAGGAGAGGGCGGAATATAAGTCGGAGAGGGGGGGAATATAGGGGAGAGGGGGGAATATGAGGGGAGCAGGGGGGAATTATGAGGATGAAGAGGGGGAATTATGAGGGAAAGGGGGGATATGAGGGAAAAGGGGAATATGAGGGGAAGAGGGGAATATGACTCCTGCGGAAGGGGGAATATGAGGGAAAGGGAATATGAAGCGGAGAGGGGGAATATTGAGGGGATAAGGAGGGGAATTATGAGCGGGGAAAGGCGGGAATAGAGGGGAAAGGCGGGAATATGAGGGGAAAGGGAATAGAGGGAAAGGGGAAGTATTGAAGCGCGAAAGAGGAAGGAATATGATGGGAGAAAGGCGTCCGGTAAATGAGGAGCAGGGGGGGAATATGCAGAGGGAGATGGGGGAATATGAGGGGAGGAGGCGGGGAATATAGCGGGAGAGGCGCGGGAATATGAGCGAGAAGGGCGGAATATGAGGCTGGGAAAGCGGGCGAATATGAGGTTGAGAAGGGGAAATGAGGGCGAGAGGGGGAATATGAGGGGAGAGGGGGAATATGAGGGAGAGAGGGGAATATGAGGGAAAAGGGGTGAATATGAGGGAGGAGAGGGGAATATGATGCGGCGGAAAGGGGAATATCAGGGGAGAGGAAGGGAATGTGAGGCGGAAAGGCGGAATATGAAGGGAGAGGGAGAATTTGAGGGGAAAAGGGGGAAATGAGGGGGAAAGCGGAAATATGAGGGAAAGAGGGAATAATGAGCGAGAGGGAATATGAGGAGAGGGGAATATTGAGGGGAAGGGGCGAATATGAGGGAGAGAGGCGAGGAGAGGAATATGAGGGGGGAAAGGGCGAATATGAGGCAGAGAAGAGGGAAATATGAGGGGGAAAGGCGGGAAATATGAGCGGAAAGGGGAATATGAGGGGAGAGGGGGAATAGCAGGGAAAGGGGGAATATGAGGGCAGAGGGGCGAAATGAGGGAAAGGGGCGAATCATTGAGGGGGAAAGGGGGGAATATGAGGGGGAAAGGGGAATATTTGAGGAGAAAAAGTGGAATATGCAGCGGAGAGCGGGGAAATGAGGGAAGAATATGAGGGAGGGGGAATATGCAGGGAGAGGGCGGAGGAATATGAGGGGAAAGGGGAATAATGAGGGCGAAAGGGGGAATATGAGGAAAGGGGAATATGAGGGGAAAGAGGGAATATGAGGGAGAGGGGAATATGAGGGGAGAGGGGGCGGAATATGAGGAGAGAGGCAGGGAGAGGAGGAATATGAGGGGGGAAAGGGGGAATATGAGCGGCGAGAGAGCGGGAATATGAGGGAAACGGGGAATATGAGCGGGAAAGGGGGAATATGAGGGAGGAGGGGGGGAATATTGAGGGGAAAGCGCGGGATATGAGGGGGGAGAGCGGGGAATTATTGAGGGAAAAGGAGGAAATTATGAGAAAAGATACACGGGAAAAGGGAATATGAGGGGAAAGGGGGAATATGGAGGGAGAGGAGAATATGAGGGAGAGGGGGGAATATGAGGCGGCAAAGCAGAATTATGAGTGGAGACGGGGGCGAATATGAGGGGAAAGTGGAATATGAGGGGAAAGGCCGGCGAATTATGAGGGAAAGGGGAATATGAGGGGAGAGGGGAATATGAGGGGAAAGGCGGCGAATGTATGAGGGTGAAAAAGGACGGTGAATATAGGATTAAGGGGGGCAATATGAAGGAGAGGAGAATATGAGGGGAAGAGGGGGCGAATATGAGGGGAAAGGGAATATGAGGGGAGTAGGGGTAATATGAGGGAGCAGGAGGGCGAATATGAGGGAGAGAGGCCAGGAGAGGGAATAGGGGGAAAGGGGACCATATTAGGGGAGAGAGGCAGGAGAGGGGGGGAATATGAGGGGAAAGCGGGGAATATGAGTGGAAAGCGGGAATATGAGCATGAGAGGGGGAATATGAGGAAACAGGCGGGCGAATATGCCAGGGAAAGGGGTTCTGGTAATATGGCAGGTGACAAGGGGGAAAGTATGAGGGTGAGAGGGAGATATGACTGGGAAAAGGGTGAATATGTAGGGGGAAAGACGCGAATATGAGGAAAGGGGGGGAATATGAGCGGAGAGGAGGAACATGCAGGGAAGAGAATATGAGGTAAAGGGGAATATGAGCGGGAGAGGGGGAATATGAGGGCGAGAGGGGATATATGAGGGAGAGAGGCAGGAGAGGGGAATATGAGGGGGGAAAGGGGGAATATTAGGGAGAGACGGCAGGAGAGGGGGGGAATATGAGGGGGAAGGGGGAATATGAGGGGGGAATATGAGGGGGGAAAGGGGGTCATGAGGTTGGGGAGATGCTTTGGACATGGCAAGTGACCCCCCTGTATGAGGGGTATCGCCTCCTGTTTTGAAGCAGAAGGGACTGGGCTGTTATAGTTACGAGGGAACACTTACTGCTGAATCCTTAATGGGTTGTTTGCCTTTAAATGAACATTTAGTTCTGATGCAAGTCACAAATGTTTTTCATTCTTTTGTGTTTCTTTTTTAGTTATTTAACCTGTTGTTCTCCAGGTTCCAGATTGGAATTTCAGCAGCTATCTGGTTACGTTACAATAATAACAAAATGGTAACCCCACAGAGCAGTCATTGTCTGGCTGATGGGGGTCAGTGACTCCCATTTAAAAATCTGCAGAAATGTAGAAGAGAAAGGCAAATAATTTAAAGCAAGTTGTCGGGAATAGGACATTCTGTGACTGAAAGGTAAACAATGGAAGCCAAATGCACTGTGTGTAACATCTCTGGCTCACTGGCCATTTAACTCCTAGTCCCACGGCTCCCTTGTGCCTGAACAGTATGGGAATAAAGGAAACGTCACTGCAGGTGCTTGCCCTTGGATTTCTGCTGGGGTCCCTGGGAGAACAAAATAAAATGGAGATAGGTACCTACCTAGTGCTACCAACCCCTATTTCTGTAGGGAAATGAGAGCAGGGCAGGCAGTAACCCTTCCAACACTTTCCCCTGTCTCTGCCCCTATAAGGTACCTACCTAGTGCTACCAACCCCTATTTCTGTAGGGAAATGAGAGCAGGGCAGGCAGTAACCCTTCCAACACTTTCCCCTGTCTCTGCCCCTATATATTAGGTACCTACCTAGTGCTACCAACCCCTATTTCTGTAGGGAAATGAGAGCAGGGCAGCAGTAACCCTTCAACACTTTCCCCTGTCTCTGCCCCTATATATTAGGGTACCTACCTAGTGCTACCAACCCCTATTTCTGTAGGGAAATGAGAGCAGGGCAGGCAAGTAACCCTTCCAAACACTTCCCCTGTCTCGTGCCCCTATTATTAGGTACCTACCTAGTGCTACCAACCCCCTATTTCTGTAGGAAATGAGAGCAGGGCAGGCAGTAACCCTTCCAACACTTTCCCCTGTCTCTGCCCCTATATATAAGGTACCTACCTAGTGCTACCAACCCCTATTTCTGTAGGGAAATGAGAGCAGGGCAGGCAGTAACCCCTCCAACACTTTCCCCTGTCTCTGCCCTATATATTAGGTACCTACCTAGTGCTACCACCCCTATTCTGTAGGGGAAATGAGAGCAGGGCAGGCAGTTAACCCTCCCACACTTTCCCCCTGTCTCTGCCCTATATATTAGGTACCTACCTAGTGCTACCAACCCCTATTTCTGTAGGGAAATGAGAGCAGAGCAGGCAGTAACCCTTCCAACACTTTCCCCTGTCTCTGCCCCTATATATTAGGTACCTACCTAGTGCTACCAACCCCTATTTCTGTAGGGAAATGAGAGCAGAGCAGGCAGTAACCCTTAATAACCTTGGGTAATCTGCTTGTTTATGAAATCCTCCATACAAAAACAGAAAGAAGCAGAATTTCCTAGCGCGAGGGTGATCCCAGGAGCTTGCACTCTATTCTTTTCCCTGCATGGCTGAACTTGATTATGTTGTTTTGTTTCAGGCCAAGCCTATGATCGCTGCTGAACGGGGAGGAATGACAGAGAAGTTTGTGCAGAAGTTGCCTATATACCCCTATGATGGTGCCAGAGCCATACACGGTAGGGTGCAGGGAGTTGTTAATGACATTTTGTTTGGAAAGTAATATTTAGCATTGCTAACATTTCTGGTAGTCACAGAAAACAATATATATATATATACGTGTGCATATTAGTGAGTATTGTGCACTTCAATGGTGCAATAGAATCATATTGATATAGTCACATTTGTTATTGCACTTTTTCCCCATGAAGAAGCATCACATCAGTATGTGCATAGGGTGAAGGGAACACTCAGCTTGGGAGTCTGCTCTAATTAGTACATTTAGGTTTCTGTGTATATTTACTTTTATCCATTCATTGATGTTAGGCTTTATGGTTGTTACAATAGGGACATACTCATGGCAGTACATGTGTCATTTTCATTTTATTTATTTTTGACATCTACCTGCATTTATGTTCTGTTTTGGCCAGCTGGGTACTCAGTAACTGGGTTATCTTCATTACATGTTGCAATTGTGTTTGGGACAGATGGCCCTGTATGTTTAACAATTAAAAACTAGTCCACTATTTACCCTTTGTGCCAGTTTTTATATGTGCGTGTTTTTATCTTAAAGGGATTCTGTCATGATTTTTATGGGGTACTTTTTATTTCTAAATTACACTGTTTATATAGCAAATAATCATCTCACTCCAACTTGCAGCGCAGCAGTAAAGTGTGCCTGAGTCTGAGCTTTCAGCCAGCGCTACACATTAGAACTGCTTTCAGCTAACTTTCTCCTACTCCCATGTAACTGGGGGAGTCCCAAGCCAGACTTGGATCTCTTACTATTGAGTGCTATTCTGATACCTACTGGGAGCTGCTATCTTGCTCCCTTCCCATTGTTCTGCTGAGCGGCTGCTGGGGGTGAGGGGGGGGGGATATCACTCCAACTTGCAGCGCAGCAGTAAAGTGTGCCTGAGTCTGAGCTTTCAGCCAGCGCTACACATTAGAACTGCTTTCAGCTAACCTATTGTTTCTCCTACTCCCATGTAACTGGAGGAGTCCCAAGCCGGACTTGGATTTCTTACTATTGAGTGCTATTCTGATACCTACTGGGAGCTGCTATCTTGCTCCCTTCCCATTGTTCTGCTGATCGGCTGCTGGGGGCTCGTTTAAAGGGGTTTCTTCTTCCTTCTTTATGGATGACTCCCTACATCTTATCTGCTGCTTTAAGCCTATTACAAGTTCTTGCCTTGCTCCAGTTGTATGAGATGAGACGTAAGTTTTGAGTACACTACTTCTGCTTAACTGCTTAATAATAAGCCTGAAGCCTAAACAGGGTGCAATGTTAGTATGTGTGTGTGTGATCTTCCTGGAGTTATGGGGGCACTAAAATGGCTTTGCTGTGCAGCCCAGTCACTTACACCCCTGCTAACCGGCCTCTGTGAGTGCTGCTTGGAGAAGCTACAATACTTGTACTTATTACTTTAATAGGGGAGTGGCTAAGGTAGGTTGGGAGTGGCTAAGGTAGGTTGGGAGTGGCTGGGTAACAGGCAGGACCTTTATTTCAGTCTCAAATGTATCATCTCTGTGTGTTTCCATTACAGAAAAAAATCTGAATTCAAAGATTCAATTCAACCTTCTTGTTCATGGAATGACGAACCTTATTATCGGATAAACCTTACAGCTGATGAGTCCTGTCCTGCCCAGCCCGTCTTTCAACTGAGGAAAGTCACCCTGATGTGGAATTAGTACAGGAATTACCCACACTGGTTCAACTGATGCCCCCGAGGCAAACTATCTATGCTGTAAGTCTGTATATAGATTTTGTAGCCATGGATTAGAGGTGGGAGCACTGGGATACATCTTATGCACCGACATGGCAGCCATTCTTCTTCTCTAATACCAACAAATAATGGTGGGATCTGAGAATCCAATCACATCTAATAGCCAGTGGTTTAAAATCATATTCATTCAGGAGTCCCCAGTCACATCACTCATGTAGGCCAGTGGGGTAACAAGATATAACTAGGCCCCACAGCAATAATAAATAATACTGCAGAGTCTGAATTCAACGCGTAAAATAATAAAATATAATAAAGCAAATTAATAATCTTATATACATTGCTTTATTATTTTTTATTTTAGGCATTGAAGTCACTTATATGTACTGATACAGATGGTTGGCAAGATGGCGACCATATTCACAGTGTGGTTGGCACTGAAGGATATTCACGCCGGCGTTGTGATGCCAATCACGTAGATACAGGCGCAGATTTTTCTCCAGTTCTCGTGAGATTACGCACGCACGTTGATATGTACCTGCTAAATTACGCACACTGTAACCAATACACGTTTTTTTTTCCCGTGATCTAGCGTATTACTTCAGGCGCCTATATGGAGGCGGGGGGTGGTGCTTAGGGGTATGTAAGGGTGTTTGGCATCGCTATTGAATTGTCTGTACTTTTCCACTGATGAAGAGGGCGTGAAGCTGTGGAAACGTTGGGTCTGTACGGGCACTCCCAATAAACAGGTTGGAGGGATCTTTTTACACCACTAAATCGTTTTGGGTTCTTTTTTGTTTTTTCTTGTGCTCATTGTTATAGGCACCGGGCCAGGTGCATCAGGAGGATCTGCCCCAGGGGTTAATGGACCGAGTTAACAAGGAACCGCGAGTGTATGGACTTTCTTTGACTGCTGACAAAGAGGCACAAAGCCAAGGGAAACTAAGGCCAGTTATAAAGCGCTGCCAGGGCCAAATGCCTAAACAAGAAAATCTGAAAAATGGCAATATTAAAAAGAGAAAGAACCAACCAACCCAAGCTTCAAATGAAGACATATAAATGTTGTTTAAACGACAAATTCACAAAAGTGTCTGTAAAATGTCTTTCTTTCACCAAAAACGAAAAAACGGCGGTTGAGTCGGAATTTATGTGAATTTCTGTTTGTGAATCTGGAGAAAGTGTTTTCCACCAGTTTTACTACAAAAAAAGTGCTCTCTCCCCTTCTGTGAATTCCCCCCATTGCCTCTGTATAATCCAGTCACTTACTGACTTACCTGAACACTTGGTTGGTGCAACGCTGGCAGCGCTCTAGGTTGGTTCCATGAAGGAGCAGTGAGGGGACGGGAGAATGACGCACGCACTCAGAACAGAATGTGCACAAAATGATACATTTATTGAAAGTTTTTTTGTTTGTTTGTTTTATACAAAAGAAGGTTATGTACAACACAGTACTGTGTTACTTGCACAACTTCTCCCGGGGAACAAAACCCTGGAAAAATTTAAAAAAAAAAAAATCTTTTTTTTTTTTCCCAAAAACACACACAAGCACAAAGAAAATAAACTCCGGATTAACTGAAAAGCGGAGAAAGAAGCGACGTCAGCAAACAATAAATGTCACTTCTCCCTGAGGAGCTCGGTATAAAAATCAACAGCAGCAAAAAGATTGGGGTCTCCGCAGTGTCTGCCAGTAGCGACCCCTGACCCTTCTGGGATACTGGA
This sequence comes from Xenopus tropicalis, assembly GCF_000004195.4. NCBI lineage: Eukaryota > Metazoa > Chordata > Amphibia > Anura > Pipidae > Xenopus > Xenopus tropicalis. The sequence goes on from NC_030681.2 coordinate 1,138,508, forward strand.
GATTCCAATGTGGCCTAGAGGGTTATTGGGAAATATGAACGGCAACAGGGAGTCCAGTTTGGCACGGAGGCACTGACTAATGGCCGTCCGACTACCAACAGATCAGTAACAATCAAACGTGCGCCATTCCTGGAATCTTAACCGTTATTCCCTTCCAACCAACACACCTCTATCAGCAGAACCAATCAAATTGCAGGCCTATCACTGCCGTCATCTATCAGCTTTCAGCCCTGTTTAACAGCAGCCCTAGTGGGAGCCTCTCTTTGCAGAACCAGTTAGATTGCAGCACTCTTACTGCAGCTTTATTGGCATCTTCAGGGTCTGTCTGCAACACCAATTCCAGTGCTGTTCTATGGCCGCTCTATTAAACCTCCGCTGTGTTTGCAGGACCAACCAGATGGGGGTGCTGTCCTACTGTTTCCTATTGGAAAACAGCTGAGAAATGTTACTAGGAGCGACAGAACCATCGCACTAACCTCCAGCAGAGCCCTCCAATTAATACCCAGGAATGCTCTGCAGCAGAGCTATTGATGCAGCCCCTAAAGGGTTGGGTCTAAGGGCAGATTCTCAAGCACATTACAGTAGATAGGAGGCAAAGATGCGCTTATACACTCCGTATAGCTGCCCTAGTGACCCACAATGGGCAGGCAATGTCCTACGCCTCACGTGCGCGTTAGTGACCCACAATGGGCAGGCAATGTCCTACGCATCATACACGCGCGTTAGAGACCCACAATGGGCAGGCAATATCCTACGCCTCACGTGCGCGTTAGTGACCCACAATGGGCAGGCAATATCCTACGCATCGTACACGCGCGTTAGAGACCCACAATGGGCAGGCAATATCCTACGCCTCACGTGCGCGTTAGTGACCCACAATGGGCAGGCAATGTCCTACGCATCATACACGCGCGTTAGAGACCCACAATGGGCAGGCAATATCCTACGCCTCATGTGCGCGTTAGTGACCCACAATGGGCAGGCAATATCCTACGCCTCACGTGCGCGTTAGTGACCCACAATGGGCAGGCAATATCCTACGCCTCACGTGCGCGTTAGTGACCCACAATGGGCAGGCAATGTCCTACGCATTGTACGTGTGCATTAGTGACCCATGCTGGGGCAGGCAATGTCCTACGCCTCACGTGCGCGTTAGTGACCCACAATGGGAAGGCAATGTCCTTCGCCTCATGTGCGCGTTAGAGACCCACAATGGGCAGGCAATGTCCTTCGCCTCATGTGCGCGTTAGAGACCCACAATGGGAAGGCAATGTCCTACGCATTGTACGTGTGCATTAGTGACCCATGCTGGGGCAGGCAATGACCTATGCATCGTACACGCGCGTTAGAGACCCATGCAGGGGGCAGAACACTTTTTGCAGGATTCCGTAGTGTTTAACAAAACCTATTCTGCACTCCTTTAAGTCATGTGACTATATTTTGCTCTGAATGGGCAAATTTTTTAGAAATGTACTTGGTGCTTCCCTCATGGAACACAGAAATATCCCGTCTATGAGAAGAGCGACACCCACAGGCAGTACCTGCCCCCCACACTGCTCCCCTTACCCATGAGCCCACTGAGGGAATCTGTTGGCTTTTTAGCCTTTCCTACACATTCACTCTGACCCAATATCCTTATGTACGAACCCCCATGTGTGTAACCACCAGTCCCGTGGGTCTAATTCATTCTCTCTCTACTGGAATTTGGGCCTAAACCATATCTGATACCACTGTCTGATCTCTCACTGTCCTGTTGGGTATTACAGTAGCCAGACCCCAGGATCCGTTCCCAGAGTTCTCCCTTGAGGAACAGATTTATATACAGACACTGTGCCCCAGTCCAATCAGCTTTAACTCTAACAAAGTCCCAGCGCCACCTAGTGGACACAGCAGGATTGTAGCACTCAGGCCAGCAAATGAGTTCTAATTTTTCCTTTTTCGGCAAGAGTAGAATGGAATGGGGGGGGGGGGGGGGTCTCTTTATAGGACAGATCAGTGGGCCCCTTCCCCCAGGATGGACCAATGTACTGAGCAGGAACGAGAGTTTAGTGTTATTGCACAGAGCTACCCTCAGCGCTCACAATGGAGGGACAGACAAGTGAGAAGTAAAAGATTTTATTTTAATGGGGGTCCATTCCCCCTGCCTTTAATAACCTATCACCCCAGAAAAAATAAGGGGGGGTAGACCCCATTTCTATAGTGGGAGATCAGCACTCACAGACACTTAATCCTTTATTCCAGGCCAACCATGGACCTTCATGTTAAATACAGATACTGACAGAAAAATGCATTTCTGCAGCATGTGACCTGCCAAGGGGAAGCACTAGACTCTGAATTGGCCGGGAGGGGGTGCCACTAGACTCTGAATTGGCTGGGAGGGGGCGCCACTAGACTCTGAATTGGCTGGGAGGGGGCACCGATAGACTCTAAATTGGCTGGGAGGGGGTGCCACTAGACTCTGAATTGGCTGGGAGGGGGCGCCACTAGACTCTGAATTGGCTGGGAGGGGGCGCCACTAGACTCTGAATTGGCTGGGAGGGGGTGCCACTAGACTCTGAATTGGCTGGGAGGGGGCGCCACTAGACTCTGAATTGGCTGGGAGGGGGCGCCACTAGACTCTGAATTGGCCGGGGTCGGGAGGGGGTGCCACTAGACTCTGAATTGGCTGGGAGGGGGCACCGATAGACTCTGAATTGGCTGGGAGGGGGCGCCACTAGACTCTGAATTGGCTGGGAGGGGGCACCGATAGACTCTGAATTGGCTGGGAGGGGGTGCCACTAGACTCTGAATTGGCTGGGAGGGGGCGCCACTAGACTCTGAATTGGCTGGGAGGGGGCGCCACTAGACTCTAAATTGGCTGGGAGGGGGCGCCACTAGACTCTGAATTGGCCGGGGTCGGGAGGGGGTGCCGATAGACTCTGAATTGGCCGGGAGGGGCCCGCTAGACTGTGAATTGGCCGGGAGGGGGCCCTGCTAGACTGTGAATTGGCCGGGAGGGGGCACTGATAGACTCTGAATTGGCCGGGAGGGGGCGCCGCTAGACTGTGAATTGGCCGGGAGGGGGCACTGATAGACTCTGAATTGGCCGGGAGGGGGCACCGCTAGACTCCGAATTGGCCGGGAGGGGGCACCGCTAGACTCCGAATTGGCCGGGAGGGGGCACCGCTAGACTCCGAATTGGCTGGGGCCAGGAGGGGGCGCCGATAGATTGTGAATTGGCCGGGGCCGGGAGGGGGTGCCGATAGACTCTGAATTGGCCGGGAGGGGCCCCACTAGACTGTGAATTGGCCGGGGCCGGGAGGGGGCCCTGCTAGACTGTGAATTGCCGGAGGGGGCGCCGCTAGACTGAATTGGCCGGGCCCGGGAGAAGGCGCCGCTAGACTGTGAATTGGCTGGGGCCGGGAGGGGGCCACCACACTGCTTTATTCATCTCATTTTCCTATGGCCACAACATAATGTATCCAGCTCAGCAGAATCTAATCGAATCCCGGCAAAGCCAATAAACTTACAGGACCCATTAAACAGGCAGAATTACTTACCCCCACCTATACGCTCCCCTCGATAATGGCCAAGGGATTCGCCTTGCATCCTGAGCAGAGAAACTGCAGGAGGGACACAGCTGCTGAACTGAAGGGTTAACTCTCAGAACCCAGAGCAGAGGGTTAATTGTTGAGTAACGGAACTCACACACCAGCAAACCAAACACAGCAGAGACAAACCAAACAGGAAAATAGATATATTTCTCTTCAACCAAAAGCACTAACCCCGGGCTGTCATCCATGCACTCATGCCCGACACGTTCTGCGCCAACACCTTGCGCCCGCCCACTGCCAACTCACCCCCCCCCCCCCCCCCCCCGTCACGTGCCCTTGTCTCCCCACAGACACACAACTCACACACAGGGCTGCAGTACTGATACAAGATGGCTCCTGTCCTCCATGATGGAATCGCCCAGCCATTAATCCTCTAGTTACAGTACTCGTGATTGGAAGGGCACCGAAATAAGCAGAAGTTACGACTCCCCCTTGCGCCCCCCCCAAAGCAATACAATATTGTGCATGAGTGTATAAATCCCCCCGCATATCAGAGGGGCGTAATGACTATACAGACAGTAAAATCTCCTCGCCGTACAAACACGGGGGCATCACAACCCCAATACATAAATACTGAGAATCAGCTATTAGAAAAATAAAGTCTTCTCTTAGGGGATTTTAGGGTCCCTTCTTCTATCTTCCTAGCAATGGCTTGTTGGGGGCTCTACGAGCATATTTAGGGGCCCATATCTGAGTCGGTGTTCCCCCGGGTAGCGCCCAACGCACAGTACCCAGTGTATAATGCCAACAGCGGGCCAAGCCAACATACACAGGTAGAACCCCAAGTCTAATCACACAGGCACAGTGCAAATCCTCCTCTCCTGGTTCTAGCGCTGCCCCTACGGATCCCGAAGAGCGCACTCCGACAGGGCCTCGGCCTCTCTGCAGCTGGAAAGTGGAGAAAGACACAGAAGTTTGGAGCTCTTTGGCTTGGGGATTATGGGGGGACAGAGCAGCGTTATTCCCACCCGGACACCTCCAGTCCTCGCGCCGTGGCACCAGCCCCAGAGGATTAAAGAAATGTGTGAAAAAGGCAACAATAAATAGGTGTTGAGTCAATAAAGTGTGGGGCAAATTCCCCCGGCAGCGGGTCAGTCGTTCTTGCTGCTGTTCGACGTGTCCAGATTAACCACTTGCAGCTCGGTCAGGTTACTGCTGCTGGACTGCTGCCCAATAACCGTCATCTGTGGGAGAGAGAGACTGCTTAATACTGGGTCGTACCCACGCGGAGAGACACATACAGAAATGCTACTCGTGCCATACCAGAGCAATCGGAAAATGCCCCAACTATCACTCGGAAATGCAGCAGTGAGCCCAACCTCTGAGAGAACCGACCCAACATGTCTCCCAGTCATCAAATCGGGGTTAGAAACCCGCAGAGGTTAGAACTGTGTGTCAGTGACTTGTCCTGTGTCCCACCAATCACGTGTTAATAGTGTGTTGCACCAGCGGGGTACCCAGGAGCCCGAGCTAAAAGCTGTAGGTACAGTGCAGTAGCAGGGTTCCCACCAATCACGTGTTAATAGTGTGTTGCACCAGCGGGGTACCCAGGAGCCCGAGCTAAAAGCTGTAGGTACAGTGCAGTAGCAGGGTTCCCACCAATCACGTGTTAATAGTGTGTTGCACCAGCGGGGTACCCAGGAGCCCCGAGCTAAAAGCTGTAGGTACAGTGCAGTAGCAGGGTTCCCCCCACCCACCAATCAGGCACAACATGCTTTCATGCACCAGGTCTGTTCCACTTGCAAACACTAAGGGGGTTCCCAACAAACGTTACCTGGTGGAGCTGTACTGCAGACACAGGAATCTGGACAGTGCCGGGGGGAGCGGTGAGGAAAACTTGCTGGACGCCCCCTGGGAAAGGAGTTAGAGAGGCAGGTGAGAGGGCTGAAGCACAGCTAGAAATGCACCCCGACTGCTACTGAGCCGAACTCCATTCCTTACCTTGTTCCTGGGTGTGCGAGACTTGCATGGGGGGTGCGGAGGAGAAGGCATTGAGCACAGCGAGGCCCCCGTCGGTTAGTCCTTGAGTAGGGGCATACATGACTGCGTGGGGACTGGGGTACATCATGTGACCACTCACTGTTGTGGGCACCGAGGAGGTCATGATGGCTGCAGGCAGTGTCACTGGGGAGGCAGAAAGTTGCTGTGAGATCCCCGATAGTGACTGGCAGGGCTCTATGGTGCTCGTATTGGGGCACAGGCGCATATACAGCACAGCACCTGGGGTGTAACATGCCCCACAAACCCAAAATATTAATATGTGTAAAGTATGGAGACAATACTGGGACATATGCTCTATAGATGCTATACAGACCTGAGGGTGCTGGGGTAGCACGGGGAGGCGCTATAGGCAGCTGAGGGTGCTGGGGTAGCACAGGGAGACGCTATAGGCACCTGAGGGTGCTGGGGTAGCACAGGGAGGCGCTATAGGCACCTGAGGATGCTGGGGTAGCACAGGGAGACGCTATAGGCCCTGAGGGTGCTGGGGTAGCACAGGGAGACGCTATAGGCACCTGAGGGTGCTGGGGTAGCACAGGGAGGCGCTATAGGCACCTGAGGATGCTGGGATAGCACAGGGAGACGCTATAGGCGCCTGAGGGTGCTGGGGTAGCACAGGGAGACGCTATAGGCGCCTGAGGGTGCTGGGGTAGCACAGGGAGACGCTATAGGCACCTGAGGATGCTGGGGTAGCACAGGGAGACACTATAGGCACCTGAGGATGCTGGGGTAGCACAGGGAGACGCTATAGGCACCTGAGGGTGCTGGGGTAGCACAGGGAGACGCTATAGGCGCCTGAGGGTGCTGGGATAGCACAGGGAGACGCTATAGGCGCCTGAGGGTGCTGGGGTAGCACAGGGAGACGCTATAGGCACCTGAGGATGCTGGGATAGCACAGGGAGACGCTATAGGCGCCTGAGGGTGCTGGGGTAGCACAGGGAGGCGCTATAGGCACCTGAGGGTGCTGGGGTAGCACAGGGAGACGCTATAGGCGCCTGAGGGTGCTGGGGTAGCACAGGGAGACGCTATAGGCGCCTGAAGGTGCTGGGGTAGCACAGGGAGACGCTATAGGCGCCTGAGGGTGCTGGGGTAGCACAGGGAGACGCTATAGGCACCTGAGGGTGCTGGGGTAGCACAGGGAGACGCTATAGGCACCTGAGGGTGCTGGGGTAGCACAGGGAGACGCTATAAGCACCTGAGGGTGCTGGGGTAGCACAGGGAGACGCTATAAGCACCTGAGGGTGCTGGGGTGACACACATACATACCTGTTCCGCTAGAGGAGGTCTGCACCAGCTCTGAGCTGCTGTCACTGGATGGCGATGCCTGTGCTGCAGAATGGACCTGAATAGCCTGGACAGGTACCTGCTGAGCTACAGCTCCCCCTGCTGGAAGGGAAGAGAGAATGTAAGAATGAATGGGGGTATCCACACCCCTACAGCTGGCTCACATACAGGGAGAGGGCCCCAATCCTCCCATATACACACAGGGCCCCCAGGGCTTCCCCCACACACACAACCAGAACCCCTAAGAGCCGGTACCCTAGTTCCTCCCAGACCCCCCCTTTACCTGACATGAGAGTGAAGCCGGTGGGAATCTGCATTAATCCCCCTGAGCTCATAGCGCCGCCCTCTGTTTTCAGCACTGTCCCATTGGCGCTGGTAACTGGTGCCAGGTAGTTTGTGATGGGAAATGAGTGCCCGCTGCTGACCTGCATGGAAGTGGAGGTGGTGGGCACTGTTTGGATGTTGGACGTGCCTGGAAGGTTGGTCACGGTGAATGCCGGCTTTAGTGAGTCCTGTAGGAGACAGCAACATTAACCCTTTCCTTGAGTTATATACATACATCCCCATACTGTCCTGTGTAAGGGAAACACTATGGCACCTCCTACCCATATGTATAAATACAAATATACAGAGACGGAATGTTCTGGGCACACAATAACCTGTACCCCCATACTGTCCTGTGTAAGGGAAACACTATGGCACCCCCTACCCATATGTATAAATACAAATATACAGAGAGGGAATGTTCTGGGCACACAATAAGCTGTACCCCCATACTGTACTGTCTAAGGGAAACACTATGGCACCCCCTACCCATATGTATAAATACAAATATACAGAGAAGGAATGTTCTGGGCACACAATAAGCTGTACCCCCATACTGTACTGTCTAAGGGAAACACTATGGCACCCCCTACCCATATGTATAAATACAAATATACAGAGAAGGAATGTTCTGGGCACACAATAAGCTGTACCCCCATACTGTACTGTCTAAGGGAAACACTATGGCACCCCCTACCCATATGTATAAATACAAATATACAGAGAAGGAATGTTCTGGGCACACAATAAGCTGTACCCCCATACTGTCCTGTGTAAGGGAAACACTATGGCACCCCCTACCCATATGTATAAATACAAATATACAGAGAGGGAATGTTCTGGGCACACAATAAGCTGTACCCCCATACTGTACTGTCTAAGGGAAACACTATGGCACCTCCTACCCATATGTATAAATACAAATATACAGAGAGGGAATGTTCTGGGCACACAATAAGCTGTACCCCCATACTGTACTGTCTAAGGGAAACACTATGGCACCTCCTACCCATATGTATAAATACAAATATACAGAGAGGGAATGTTCTGGGCACACAATAAGCTGTACCCCCATACTGTACTGTCTAAGGGAAACACTATGGCACCCCCTACCCATATGTATAAATACAAATATACAGAGAAGGAATGTTCTGGGCACACAATAAGCTGTACCCCCATACTGTACTGTCTAAGGGAAACACTATGGCACCCCCTACCCATATGTATAAATACAAATATACAGAGAAGGAATGTTCTGGGCACACAATAAGCTGTACCCCCATACTGTACTGTCTAAGGGAAACACTATGGCACCCCCTACCCATATGTATAAATACAAATATACAGAGAAGGAATGTTCTGGGCACACAATAAGCTGTACCCCCATACTGTACTGTCTAAGGGAAACACTATGGCACCCCCTACCCATATGTATAAATACAAATATACAGAGAAGGAATGTTCTGGGCACACAATAAGCTGTACCCCCATACTGTACTGTCTAAGGGAAACACTATGGCACCTCCTACCCATATGTATAAATACAAATTCCCCTGTAATAAGCACAATTCAGCAGGAACAGCCCCCTAAGTTTGCAGAAAGGCCATCTTCCATAGACTTCATCTTATTTAAATAATTTTAAAAATGATTCCCTTTTCTCTGTAATAATAAAACAGTACCTGTACTTGATCCCAACTAAGATATAATTACCCCTTATTGGGGCAGAACAGCCCTATTGGGTTTATTTCATGGTTAAATGATCCCCTTTTCTCTGTAATAATAAAACAGTACCTGTACTTGATCCCAACTAAGATATAATGACCCCTTATTGGGGCAGAACAGCCCTATTGGGTTTATTTAATGGTTAAATGATTCCCTTTTCTCTGTAATAATAAAACAGTACCTGTACTTGATCCCAACTAAGATATAATGACCCCTTATTGGGGCAGAACAGCCCTATTGGGTTTATTTAATGGTTAAATGATTCCCTTTTCTCTGTAATAATAAAACAGTACCTGTACTTGATCCCAACTAAGATATAATTACCCCTTATTGGGGGCAGAACAGCCCTATTGGGTTTATTTAATGGTTAAATGATTCCCTTTTCTCTGTAATAATAAAACAGTACCTGTACTTGATCCCAACTAAGATATAATTACCCCTTATTGGGGCAGAACAGCCCTATTGGGTTTATTTCATGTTGATGTTTAGTAGAAGTATGGAGATCCAACTTACAGAAAGATCCCTTAGCTGGAAAGCTTAAAGGGGCATTTCACCTTTACACTAACTGTCAGTATGTTACAGAATGCTCTGTTTCTAGCAGCTTTGCAACTGGTCTTCATTATTTATAGTATTGAATTATTCACCTTTATTTTCTATATCCTTCAAGCTTTCAAGTGGGGGTCACTGACCCCAGCAACTAAAAACCCAGCTCTGTGAGCTTACAGCTGTATTGTACTTCCATTTTACTCCTTACCTTTCTATTCAGTGCTGCTTTTATTTATATTCCAGTCTCTCATCTAAACCACTGCCTGGTTGCTAAGCTACACAAAAACCTAGCAACCAGATAGCTGCAGAAATGCCAAACTAGGGAGCTGCTTAACAAAAAGCTAAATAACACAAATAACAACCAATTGCAAATTGTCTCAAAACAGGTGTCTGTGTCGCACCAAAGCTTGATTTAAAGGGGAACAACCCCCTCAAGCAGGAAGTCTGATGCGCATGGGTATGTGACTCCCGCCCCCCCATGGGGCTTTATCTGTCCCTTTAGCAGCTGTGACGGCCCCCCCCCCCCCCCACCCCACTCAGGCACCAAGATAACCCTGCTGTCGGCACAGGATTACAGGCACTGATCATGTGACCTTGTACTGATCCAATCTAGTGCTGTGTGTAAGGTATGGGGGTATCTTCTGTTTCACTATTTGCCCCCCTAAACACTAGGAGCCCCTTAATATCTCTCCTTTGCCCCCCAGCAAAGTACCCCACACACTGTACCCACCCCTTATCTCTCCTGTTACCCCCAGCCTAGTGCCCCACACATGTACCCACCCCTTATCTCTCCTGTTACCCCCAGCCTAGTGCCCCACACATGTACCCACCCCTTATCTCTCCTGTTACCCCCAGCAAAGTACCCCACACACTGTACCCACCCCTTATCTCTCCTGTTACCCCCAGCAAAGTACCCACACACTGTACCCACCCCTTATCTCTCCTGTTACCCCCCAGCCTAGTGCCCCACACATGTACCCACCCTTATCTCTCCTGTTACCCCCAGCCTAGTGCCCCACACATGTACCCACCCCTTATCTCTCCTGTTACCCCCAGCCTAGTGCCCACACACTGTACCCACCCCTTATCTCTCCTGTTATCCCCCAGCCTAGTGCCCCACACACTGTACCCACCCCTTATCTCTCCTGTTACCCCAGCCTAGTGCCCCACACATGTACCCACCCCTTATCTCTCCTGTTACCCCCAGCAAAGTACCCCACACACTGTACCCACCCCTTATCTCTCCTGTTACCCCCAGCAAAGTACCCCACACACTGTACCCACCCCTTATCTCTCCTGTTACCCCCCAGCCTAGTGCCCCACACATGTACCCACCCCTTATCTCTCCTGTTACCCCCAGCCTAGTGCCCCACACATGTACCCACCCTTATCTCTCCTGTTACCCCCAGCCTAGTGCCCCACACACTGTACCCACCCCTTATCTCTCCTGTTACCCCCAGCCTAGTGCCCCACACACTGTACCCACCCCTTATCTCTCCTGTTACCCCCAGCCTAGTGCCCCACACACTGTACCCACCCCTTATCTCTCCTGTTATCCCCCAGCCTAGTGCCCCACACACTGTACCCACCCCTTATCTCTCCTGTTATCCCCCAGCCTAGTGCCCCACACATGTACCCACCCTTATCTCTCCTGTTACCCCCAGCCTAGTGCCCCACACATGTACCCACCCCTTATCTCTCCTGTTACCCCCAGCCTAGTGCCCCACACACTGTACCCACCCTTATCTCTCCTGTTACCCCCCAGCCTAGTGCCCCACACACTGTACCCACCCCTTATCTCTCCTGTTACCCCCAGCCTAGTGCCCCACACACTGTACCCACCCCTTATCTCTCCTGTTACCCCCAGCCTAGTGCCCCACACACTGTACCCACCCCTTATCTCTCCTGTTACCCCCCAGCCTAGTGCCCCACACCACTATACCCACCCCTTATCTCTCCTGTTACCCCCAGCCTAGTGCCCCACACACTATACCCACCCCTTATCTCTCCTGTTATCCCCCAGCCTAGTGCCCCACACACTGTACCCACCCCTTATCTCTCCTGTTACCCCCCAGCCTAGTGCCCCACACACTGTACCCACCCCTTATCTCTCCTGTTATCCCCAGCCTAGTGCCCCACACACTGTACCCACCCCTTATCTCTCCTGTTACCCCCAGCCTAGTGCCCCACACACTGTACCCACCCCTTATCTCTCCTGTTACCCCCCAGCCTAGTGCCCCACACACTATACCCACCCCTTATCTCTCCTGTTATCCCCCAGCCTAGTGCCCCACACACTGTACCCACCCCTTATCTCTCCTGTTACCCCCAGCCTAGTGCCCCACACACTATACCCACCCCTTATCTCTCCTGTTACCCCCAGCCTAGTGCCCCACACATGTACCCACCCCTTATCTCTCCTGTTATCCCCCAGCCTAGTGCCCCACACACTATACCCACCCCTTATCACCTCTCCTTCAACACAGCAAACTCTCCCCAATATCTCCTTCCTGCCCACAGTGCTCCCCAATACCCCACCTTTTTCCCCTCACATACACTGCTCACACAGATACCTGTGAGTCAGGCAGGTGTGGAAGAGGGGAGGGGCAGAGGGGCCCTAGCCCGGAGGAGGGGCAGAGGGGCTCTAGGCCGGAGGAGGGGAGGGGCAGAGGGGCCCTAGCCCGGAGGAGGGGAGGGGCAGAGGGGCTCTAGGCCGGAGGAGGGGAGGGGCAGAGGGGCCCTAGCCCGGAGGAGGGGAGGGGCAGAGGGGCCCTAGCCCGGAGGAGGGGAGGGGCAGAGGGGCTCTAGGCCGGAGGAGGGGAGGGGCAGAGGGGCCCTAGCCCGGAGGAGGGGAGGGGCAGAGGGGCCCTAGCCCGGAGGAGGGGAGGGGCAGAGGGGCTCTAGGCCGGAGGAGGGGAGGGGCAGAGGGGCCTAGCCCGGAGGAGGGGCAGAGGGGCTCTAGGCTGGAGGAGGGGAGGGGCAGAGGGGCCCTAGCCCGGAGGAGGGGCAGAGGGGCTCTAGGCCGGAGGAGGGGAGGGGCAGAGGGGCCCTAGCCCGGAGGAGGGGAGGGGCAGAGGGGCTCTAGGCCGGAGGAGGGGAGGGGCAGAGGGGCCCTAGCCCGGAGGAGGGGAGGGGCAGAGGGGCCCTAGCCCGGAGGAGGGGAGGGGCAGAGGGGCTCTAGGCCGGAGGAGGGGAGGGGCAGAGGGGCCCTAGCCCGGAGGAGGGGAGGGGCAGAGGGGCCCTAGCCCGGAGGAGGGGAGGGGCAGAGGGGCTCTAGGCCGGAGGAGGGGAGGGGCAGAGGGGCCCTAGCCCGGAGGAGGGGAGGGGCAGAGGGGCTCTAGGCCGGAGGAGGGGAGGGGCAGAGGGGCCCTAGCCCGGAGGAGGGGCAGAGGGGCTCTAGGCCGGAGGAGGGGAGGGGCAGAGGGGCCCTAGCCCGGAGGAGGGGAGGGGCAGAGGGGCTCTAGGCCGGAGGAGGGGAGGGGCAGAGGGGCCCTAGCCCGGAGGAGGGGAGGGGCAGAGGGGCCCTAGCCCGGAGGAGGGGAGGGGCAGAGGGGCTCTAGGCCGGAGGAGGGGAGGGGCAGAGGGGCCCTAGCCGGAGGAGGGGAGGGGCAGAGGGGCCCTAGCCCGGAGGAGGGGAGGGGCAGAGGGGCTCTAGGCCGGAGGAGGGGAGGGGCAGAGGGGCCCTAGCCCGGAGGAGGGGAGGGGCAGAGGGGCTCTAGGCCGGAGGAGGGGAGGGGCAGAGGGGCCCTAGCCCGGAGGAGGGGCAGAGGGGCTCTAGGCCGGAGGAGGGGAGGGGCAGAGGGGCTCTAGGCCGGAGGAGGGGAGGGGCAGAGGGGCCCTAGCCCGGAGGAGGGGCAGAGGGGCTCTAGGCCGGAGGAGGGGCCCTAGCCAGGAGCATGCTGTCTGTTTACTGGTCTGGGCCGGCCCATAATTCCATTTGCTTGGCCGACAGCCCCTCCTCCCACAAACAGCTGCAGTATAAGGAATGCGGGGGGGCTGCCAGGAGAGCGCTGAAGGGAATCCGCTCCTTATATGGGCAGGAGGCAGAATCAAACTTTTATCAATGAGAGGTGAGAGAGAGCGAGCGCAGCTGTGCCCTGTCAGCCCCCCAAACACCTGTCCCTTGTCTGTCCCACCCCCCCCCCCCCCACACACACACGGGGGCACATGGGCTGTGGGGGGATGTGAATGAGGAAACTCTCTGTGGCGCAGAAAGGGGGAAGAGGCCCAGAGACCAGAAAAAAAAGAGCAACAAAGTAGCCAACCGGCCCCTAACCTACTGCCCATTTGCTAACTGCCAGCCCCAATCCAATAGCCACAGAGTCAGCACCAACTGCCAACCCCAAACCAACAGCCACAGAGTCTGCACCTACTGCCAGCCCCAGTCCGGCAGCCACAGAGTCTGCACCTACTGCCAGCCCCAGACCGACAGCCACAGAGTCTGCACCTACTGCCAGCCCAAAACCAACAGCCACAGAGTCTGCACCTACTGCCAGCCCCAGACCGACAGCCACAGAGTCTGCACCTACTGCCAGCCCAAAACCAACAGCCACAGAGTCTGCACCTACTGCCAGCCCCAGACCGACAGCCACAGAGTCTGCACCTACTGCCAGCCCCAGACCGACATCCACAGAGTCTGCACCTACTGCCAGCCCCAGACCGACAGCCACAGAGTCTGCACCTACTGCCAGCCCAAAACCAACAGCCACAGAGTCTGCACCTACTGCCAGCCCCAGACCGACAGCCACAGAGTCTGCACCTACTGCCAGCCCAAAACCAACAGCCAAAGTCTGCACCTACTGCCAGCCCGAAACCAACAGCCACAGAGTCTGCACCTACTGCCAGCCCGAAACCAACAGCCACAGAGTCTGCACCTACTGTCAACCCCTAAACCAACTGCCAGAGTCTGCACATACTGCCAAACCAACTGCCAGCCCAAAACCAACAGCCAGAGGCTGCACCAACTGCCGACCCAAACCAACTGCCAGTCCCAGACCAACAGCCACAGAGTCTGCACCTACTGCCAACCCCAAACCAACAGCCACAGAGTCTGCACCTACTGCCAGCCTCAAACCAACTGCCAGAGTCTGCACCTACTGCCAACCCCAAACCAACTGCCAGAGTCTGCACCTACTGCTAAACCCAAACCAACTGCCAACCCAAACCAACTGCCAACCCAAACCAACTGCCAACCCAAACCAACTGCCAACCCAAACCAACTGCCAACCCAAACCAACTGCCAACCCAAACCAACTGCCAACTCAAACCAACTGCCAGAGGCTGCACCAACTGCCAACCCAAAACCAACAGCCACAGAGTCAGGACCAACTGACCTAATGAGACTCATCTGATTGGATCCAATGCTACTACGTGAGGACTGTAACAAAGGGGTTCTAAACCCAACCATAATGCCACCCCACTGCACCCTGTGTTTTCTGTATCATTTGCTGAAAAATGTCATTATAGATGCAAGAAAACTGACCAATGAGAATTCTACTGACTGAAAGCTTCATTTTAAACTGTGCTTATTGCTCCCAGCTTGGGGCCAGAGTTACACAGATCAGCGGATTCTCATTGGAGGATTATTTTGCATATTAATGCAGCTGCTGGCTGTGGGGGAAAGTTTGAGTAATATTGCTTTAGCCCCCGTACATGGGCTAATAAGCTTCCCACTGTGTTATTAGCCCGGGTGTGTGGCCACCCTAACCCCCCCCCCCCCCCATATGCACACACAGAGTCCGCCCCCCCACGGCACCCACCTTGGTCTCCCCACTGCTGTCAGACTCAGACACCTGGTAAGTGAGGTCAGTCTCCTCGAAGCCGGTGGCACTCATGCGCTGGTCAGTGGAGGGGTCCGAGCGGGGGGGAGAGTCCGGCGAATTCAGGCAGGTTTGGATCAGCGCCTTCCCCGTCTCACTGGTGATCATGGGCTGCAACTTGCGCGTGGCAAACGTGTACACGTGGCCGGTCTCACTGGCTACCAACAGCAGCACCTGGGTGCCAGTCAGGGTGGAAAGCTCATAGGCCTGCGGGGGGGAGAAATGGGGGTCATTAGCACAAAATGGGGTACACTAACCCCCCTCCCCAAACTCTCATGGAAACCATATGGCAGCTCCCTCCCATATGTACAGATACACAGGGGCAATTAGTGTCCCCCCAGAGACAGGTCCATGGGCTAATGGGCCCAAACTGTACTAATGGCACCGACGTGTTTATGGGTCAGTCCCCCCTAGGCCCAAACTGTACTAATGGCAGTGACGTGTTTATGGGTCAGTCCCCCCTAGGCCCAAACTGTACTAATGGCACCGACGTGTTTATGGGTCAGTCCCCCCTAGGCCCAAACTGTACTAATGGCACCGACGTGTTTATGGGTCAGTCCCCCCGTAGGCCCAAACTGTACTAATGGCACCGACGTGTTTATGGGTCAGTCCCCCCTAGGCCCAAACTGTACTAATGGTACCGACGTGTTTATGGGTCAGTCCCCTAGGCCCAAACTGTACTAATGGCACCGACGTGTTTATGGGTCAGTCCCCCCTAGGCCCAAACTGTACTAATGGCACCGACGTGTTTATGGGTCAGTCCCCCCTAGGCCCAAACTGTACTAATGGCACCGACGTGTTTATGGGTCGGTCCCCCCTAGGCCCAAACTGTACTAATGGCACCGACGTGTTTATGGGTCGGTCCCCCTAGGCCCAAACTGTACTAATGGCACCGACGTGTTTATGGGTCAGTCCCCCCTAGGCCCAAACTGTACTAATGGCATGACGTGTTATGGGTCAGTCCCCCCTAGGCCCAAACTGTACTAATGGCACCGACGTGTTTATGGGTCAGTCCCCCTAGGCCCAAACTGTACTAATGGCACCGACGTGTTTATGGGTCGGTCCCCCCTAGGCCCAAACTGTACTAATGGCAGTGACGTGTTTATGGGTCAGTCCCCCTAGGCCCAAACTGTACTAATGGCACCGACGTGTTTATGGGTCAGTCCCCCCTAGGCCAAACTGTACTAATGGCACCGACGTGTTTATGGGTCAGTCCCCCCTAGGCCCAAACTGTACTAATGGCACCGACGTGTTTATGGGTCAGTCCCCCTAGGCCCAAACTGTACTAATGGCACCGACGTGTTTATGGGTCAGTCCCCCCTAGGCCCAAACTGTACTAATGGCACCGACGTGTTTATGGGTCAGTCCCCCTAGGCCCAAACTGTACTAATGGCACCGACGTGTTTATGGGTCAGTCCCCCTAGGCCCAAACTGTACTAATGGCACTGACGTGTTTATGGGTCAGTCCCCCCTAGGCCCAAAACTGTACTAATGGCACCGACGTGTTTATGGGTCAGGTCCCCCCTAGGCCCAAACTGTACTAATGGCCAGTGACGTGTTTATGGGTCAGTCCCCCCTAGGCCCAAACTGTACTAATGGCACCGACGTGTTTATGGGTCAGTCCCCCCTAGGCCCAAACTGTACTAATGGCACCGACGTGTTTATGGGTCAGTCCCCCTAGGCCCAAACTGTACTAATGGCACCGACGTGTTTATGGGTCAGTCCCCCCTAGGCCCAAACTGTACTAATGGCACCGACGTGTTTATGGGTCAGTCCCCCCTAGGCCCAAACTGTACTAATGGCACCGACGTGTTTATGGGTCGGTCCCCCCTAGGCCCAAACTGTACTAATGGCACCGACGTGTTTATGGGTCAGTCCCCCCTAGGCCCAAACTGTACTAATGGCACCGACGTGTTATGGTCAGTCCCCCTAGGCCAAACTGTACTAATGGCACCGACGTGTTTATGGGTCGGTCCCCCCTAGGCCCAAACTGTACTAATGGCACCGACGTGTTTATGGGTCGGTCCCCCTAGGCCCAAACTGTACTAATGGCACCGACGTGTTTATGGGTCGGTCCCCCCTAGGCCCAAACTGTACTAATGGCACCGACGTGTTTATGGGTCAGTCCCCCCTAGGCCCAAACTGTACTAATGGCACCGACGTAGTCCCCCCTAGGCCCAAACTGTACTAATGGCACCGACGTGTTTATGGGTCAGTCCCCCCTAGGCCCAAACTGTACTAATGGCACCGACGTGTTTATGGGTCAGTCCCCCTAGGCCCAAACTGTACTAATGGTACCGACGTGTTTATGGGTCAGTCCCCCTAGGCCCAAACTGTACTAACGGCACCGACGTGTTTATGGGTCAGTCCCCCCTAGGCCCAAACTGTACTAATGGCACCGACGTGTTTATGGGTCAGTCCCCCTAGGCCCAAACTGTACTAATGGCACCGACGTGTTTATGGGTCAGTCCCCCTAGGCCCAAACTGCTACTAATGGCACCGATCCTGGTGTTTATGGTCGGTCCCCCCTAGGCCCAAACTGTACTAATGGCAACCGACGGTGTTTATGGGTCGGTCCCCCCCTAGGCCCAAACTGTACTAATGGCACCCGACGTGTTTATGGGTCAGGTCCCCCCTAGGCCCAACTGTACTAATGGACCGACGTGTGTTATGGGTCAGTCCCCCTAGGCCCAAACTAGTACTAATGGCACGACGTGTTTATGGCAGTCCCCCCTAGGCCCAAACTGTACTAATGGCACGACGTGTTTATTGGGTCAAGTCCCCCCCTAGGCCCAAACTGTACTAATGGTACCAGGACGTGTTATGGGTCATGTCCCCCCTAGGCCCAAAACTGTGACTAATGGTACCTGACGACGGTGTTTATGGGCAGTCCCCCCTAGGGCCCAACTGTACTAATGGGGTTGGGTCCCCCTAGGCCCAACTGACTAATGACCGACGCTGTTTATGGGTCAGTCCCCCCCTAGGCCCAAACTGTACTAATGGCACCGACGTGTTTATGGGTCAGTCCCCCCTAGGCCCAAACTGTACTAATGGCACCGGACGTGTTTATGGGTCAGTCCCCCCTAGGCCCAAACTGTACTAAATGGCACGACGTGTTTATGGGTCAGTCCCCCCTAGGCCCAAACTGTACTAATGGCACGTGACGTGTTTATGGGTCAGTCCCCCCTAGGACCCAAACTGTACTAATGGCACCGACGTGTTTATGGGTCAGGTCCCCCCTAGGCCCAAACTGTACTAATGGCACCGACGTGTTTATGGGTCAGTCCCCCCTAGGCCCAAACTGTACTAATGGCACAGACGGTTTATGGGTCGGTCCCCCCTAGGCCCAACTGTACTAATGGCACCGACGTGTTTATGGGTCAGTCCCCCCTAGGCCCAAACTGTACTAATGGCACCGACGTGTTTATGGGTCAGTCCCCCTAGGCCCAAACTGTACTAATGGCACCGACGTGTTTATGGGTCAACCCTAGGCCCAAACTGTACTAATGGCACCGACGTGTTTATGGGTCAGTCCCCCCTAGGCCCAAACTGTACTAATGGCATCCGACGTGTTTATGGGTCGGTCCCCCCTAGGCCCAACTGATACTAATGGCAGTGACGTGTTTATGGGTCAGTCCCCCTAGGCCCAAACTGTACTAATGGCAGTGACGTGTTTTATGGGTCAGTCCCCCCTAGGCCCAACTGTACTAATGGTGACGTGTTTATGGGTCAGTCCCCCTAGCCCAAACTGTACTAATGGCAGTGACGTGTTTATGGTCAGTCCCCCTAGGCCCAAACTGTACTAATGGCTACGACGTGTTTATGGGTCAGTCCCCCCTAGGCCCAACTGTACTAATGGCACCGACGTGTTTATGGGTCAGTCCCCCCTAGGCCCAAACTGTACTAATGGCACCGACGTGTTTATGGGTCAGTCCCCCCTAGGCCCAAACTGTACTAAATGGCACCGACGTGTTTATGGGTCAGTCCCCCCTAGGCCCAAACTGTACTAATGGCACAGACGTGTTTATGGGTCAGTCCCCCCTAGGCCCAAACTGTACTAATGGCAGTGACGTGTTTATGGGTCAGTCCCCCCCTAGGCCCAAACTGTACTAATGGCACCGACGTGTTTATGGGTCAGTCCCCCATAGGCCCAAACTGTACTAATGGCACCGGACGTGTTTATGGGTCAGTCCCCCCTAGGCCAAACTGTACTAATGGCAGTGACGTGTTTATGGGTCAGTCCCCCCTAGGCCCAAACTGTACTAATGGCACCGACGTGTTTATGGGTCAGTCCCCCCTAGGCCCAAACTGTACTATGGCCGACGTGTTTATGGGTCAGTCCCCCCTAGGCCCAAACTGTACTAATGGCAGTGATGTGTTTATGGGTCAGTCCCCCCTAGGCCCAAACTGTACTAATGGCAGTGACGTGTTTATGGGTCAGTCCCCCCTAGGCCCAAACTGTACTAATGGCAGGGAATGGGGCAGAGCCATGGGAATGGGGCAATTGCAGACCCCGGGAGGCCTGACTGGGTGGGACGCAGAAAGGGGGTGAGAGTCAAGTTCTGACCATTTGGGGGAGGGGCGCTCTAATAACAGTCACTTGAGTGGTCTCTGCCGTTACTCCCCCCCCATGTATATGCGTCCTGCCCTCAACTACATCTGCTTCTCGTCTCAGCCTTAACCCCCACCCCCACCAGGGCCCCCTCCCTGTAGTGTGAGACCCAGGTGGGCCTGGAAACCCTGAAATTGCTCCCACTGTATCACATGGTACAACATTATCCCCACCCCCCGCGCTCCCACTGTATCATGGGTAAAATTATCCCCACCCCCCCACACTCCCGCTGTATCACATGCGGTACAAACATTATCCCCACCCCCACACTTCCCGCTGTATCACTGGGACAAACATTATCCCCACCCCCCACACTCCCGCTTCACATGGACACTTTCCCCAACCCCACCACACTCCCGCTGTATCACATGGTACAACATTATCCCCACCCCCCGCGCTCCCGCTGTATCACATGGTACAACATTATCCCCACCCCCCGCGCTCCCGCTGTATCACATGGTACAACATTATCCCCACACTCCCGCTGTATCACATGGTACAACACTGTATCCAACCCATTCGGGCAGACAGGAATGTAAACATCATTGTTCCCCCAGGAGACACTGGCCCTAAGGGGCCCCCCAGCACACACCTGTCCCACCCATCAGGTCCAAAAAATATTGTAGACTGTAAGCTCTACGGGGCAGGGACCTCCGTCCTTTTGACTCTTAATTATTGCAACTGTACCTTGTATTTGTGTGTATTTATTGTTATACTGTGTATCTATTGCTCTGCTGTACAGCGCTGTGTAGGTAAGTATCGCTAACATACATGCTCGGTGGCCCCCCCCCCATACATGCTCGGTGCCCCCCCCCCCCATACATGCTCGGTGCCCCCCCCCCCCCATACATGCTCGGTGCCCCCCCCATACATGCTTGGTGCCACCCCCATACATGCTCGGTGCCCCCCCCATACATGCTCGGTGCCCCCCCCCCATACATGCTCGGTGCCCCCCCCCCATACATGCTTCGGTGCCCCCCCATACATGCTCGGTGCCCCCCCATACATGCTCGTGACCCCCCCATACATGCTCGGTGCCCCCCCCCATACATGCTCGGTGCCCCCCCCCATACATGCTCGGTGCCCCCCCCCATACATGCTCGGTGCCCCCCCCATACATTGCTCGGTGCCCCGCCCCCATACATGCTCGGTGCCCCCCCAATACATGCTCGGTGCCCCATACATGCTCGGTGCCCCCCCCCATAACATACTCGGTGCCCCCCCATACATACTCGGTGCCCCCCCCATACATACTCGGTGCCCCCCCCCATACATACTCGGTGCCCCCCCATACATACTCGGTGCCCCCCCCATACATACTCAGTGCCCCCCCCATACATACTGGTGCCCCCCCCATAACATACTCAGTGCCCCCCCCCCATACATACTCAGTGCCCCCCCACCCCCATACATACTCAGTGCACCCCCCCCATACATACTCAGTGCCCCCCCCCATACATACTACAGTGCCCCCCCCATACATACTCAGTGCCCGCCCCCCCCATACATACTCAGTGCCCCCCCCCATACATACTCAGTGCCCCCCCCCATACATACTCAGTGGCCCCCCCATACATACTCAGTGCCCCCCCCCCCATACATACTCAGTGCCCCCCCCTATACATACTCAGTGCCCCCCCCCCCATACATACTCAGTGCCCCCCCCCATACATACTCAGTGCCCCCCCCATACATACTCAGTGCCCCCCCCCATTACATACTCAGTTGCCCCCCCCCCATACATACTCAGTGCCCCCCCCCATACATACTCAGTGCCCCCCCCCATACAATACTCAGTGCCCCCCCCCATACCATACTCAGTGCCCCCCCCCCATACATACTCAGTGCCCCCCCCCATACATACTCAGTGCCCCCACTATTAATCCCCCCATATCATGTCACCTGGATCAGAGCAAGAACACACATTCAGATTGTAAGCTCTACGGGGCAGGGACCTCCTTCCTACTGTGTCTCATACCACATGGCACTTATATATATGTATTTATTATATCACTTCCCTGTGTGTAATTGTGTAATTGTGTAAGACAGCGCTGCGTACCCTTGTGGCGCTTTATAAATAAAGTCATACATACATAGGGATCAGCGCTGGCCCCAGTGCCCCCTCCCCTCACACATTTCCCCTAGGCTGACAGTGGGGTACCCCCGGCTATATACCCCCCCCCCCCAGACTGGCCGCTGCCCCTACCAACACTCACACTATAACCTGTAATGCCTGCTGTGCGGCTGCAACAAGTAGCTCCCATCAGATTTTGTAGCCACGAGAATTCAGGCCCCTCCCCCCTGCCGGCACCAACAGTACCCGCCCCCACCATGTGACTGATCCCAAAATATCTCCCCCCATGAGACTCCAACTTCTTTATGACCCCCCCATCTTACTCACAGTATCATCTCTTTGTGCCTAAACACCCCCAATCTTTCCCCTTTTACCCTTCCAGATACCCCTAAATCTCACCCAATCCCCATTCTCCCATCAACCTGCCCAGCAGCCCCTTCATACCCTCTCCTGTACGTGTATAGCGCCACCTGTATGTCCCTGCCCCACTGAGCTTACAATCTAATGTCCCTGCCCCACTGAGCTTACAATCTAATGTCCCTGCCCCACTGAGCTTACAATCTAATGCCCCTGCCCCACTGAGCTTACAATCTAATGCCCCTGCCCCACTGAGCTTACAATCTAATGTCCCTGCCCCACTGAGCTTACAATCTAATGTCCCTGCCCCACTGAGCTTACAATCTAATGCCCCTGCCCCACTGAGCTTACAATCTAATGCCCCCTGCCCCACTGAGCTTACAATCTAATGCCCCTGCCCCACTGAGCTTACAATCTAATGTCCCCTGCCCCACTGAAGCTTACAATCTAATGCCCCTGCCCCACTGAGCTTACAATCTAATGTCCCTGCCCCACTGAGCTTACAATCTAATGTCCCTGCCCCACTGAGCTTACAATCTAATGCCCCTGCCCCACTGAGCTTACAATCTAATGTCCCTGCCCCCACTGAGCTTACAATCTAATGTCCCTGCCCCACTGAGCTTACAATCTAATGTCCCTGCCCCCACTGAGCTTACAATCTAATGTCCCTGCCCCTGAGCTTACAATCTAATGTCCCTGCCCACTGAGCTTACAATCTAATGTCCCTGCCCCACTGAGCTTACAATCTAATGTCCCTGCCCACTGAGCTTACAATCTAATGTCCCTGCCCCACTGAGCTTACAATCTAATGTCCCTGCCCCACTGAGCTTACAATCTAAGGTCCCTGCCCCACTGAGCTTACAATCTAATGTCCCTGCCCCACTGAGCTTACAATCTAATGTCCCTGCCCCACTGAGCTTACAATCTAATGTCCCTGCCCCACTGAGCTTACAATCTAATGTCCCTGCCCCACTGAGCTTACAATCTAATGTCCCTGCCCCACTGGCTTACAATCTAAGGTCCCTGCCCCACTGAGCTTACAATCTAATGTCCCTGCCCCACTGAGCTTACAATCTAATGCCCCTGCCCCACTCAGCTTACAATCTAATGCCCCTGCCCCACTGAGCTTACAATCTAATGCCCCTGCCCCACTGAGCTTACAATCTAATGCCCCTGCCCCACTGAGCTTACAATCTAATGTCCCTGCCCCACTGAGCTTACAATCTAATGTCCCTGCCCCACTGAGCTTACAATCTAATGTCCCTGCCCCACTGAGCTTACAATCTAATGTCCCTATCACATTCCCATCAGCCCCTGCCCCACTGAGCTTACAATCTAATGTCCCTATCCCATTCCCATCAGCCCCTGCCCCACTGAGCTTACAATCTAATGTCCCTATCCCATTCCCATCAGTCCCTGCCCCAGTGAGCTTACAATCTAAGGTCCCTATCCCATTCCCATCAGTCCCTGCCCCAGTGAGCTTACAATCTAAGGTCCCTATCCCATTCCCATCAGCCCCTGCCCCAGTGAGCTTACAATCTAAGGTCCCTATCCCATTCCCATCAGCCCCTGCCCCAGTGAGCTTACAATCTAAGGTCATTATCCCATTCCCATCAGCCCCTGCCCCAGTGAGCTTACAATCTAAGGTCCCTATCCCATTCCCATCAGTCCCTGCCCCAGTGAGCTTACAATCTAATGTCCCTATCCCATTCCCATCAGTCCCTGCCCCAGTGAGCTTACAATCTAAGGTCCCTATCACATTCCCATCAGCCCCTGCCCCAGTGAGCTTACAATCTAATGTCCCTATCCCATTCCCATCAGTCCCTGCCCCAGTGAGCTTACAATCTAAGGTCCCTATCCCATTCCCATCAGCCCCTGCCCCAGTGAGCTTACAATCTAAGGTCCCTATCCCATTCCCATCAGCCCCTGCCCCAGTGAGCTTACAATCTAATGTCCCTATCCCATTCCCATCAGTCCCTGCCCCAGTGAGCTTACATCTAAGGTCCCTATCACATTCCCATCAGTCCCTGCCCCAGTGAGCTTACAATCTAAGGTCCCTATCACATTCCCATCAGCCCCTGCCCCAGTGAGCTTACAATCTAATGTCCCTATCCCATTCCCATCAGTCCCTGCCCCAGTGAGCTTACAATCTAAGGTCCCTATCCCATTCCCATCAGCCCTGCCCCAGTGAGCTTACAATCTAAGGCCCCTATCCCATTCCCATCAGTCCCTGCCCCAGTGAGCTTACAATCTAATGTCCCTATCCCATTCCCATCAGTCCCTGCCCCAGTGAGCTTACAATCTAAGGTCCCTATCACATTCCCATCAGCCCCTGCCCCAGTGAGCTTACAATCTAATGTCCCTATCCCATTCCCATCAGTCCCTGCCCCAGTGAGCTTACAATCTAAGGTCCCTATCCCATTCCCATCAGCCCCTGCCCCAGTGAGCTTACAATCTAAGGTCCCTATCCCATTCCCATCAGCCCCTGCCCCAGTGAGCTTACAATCTAATGTCCCTATCCCATTCCCATCAGTCCCTGCCCCAGTGAGCTTACAATCTAAGGTCCCTATCACATTCCATCAGTCCCTGCCCCAGTGAGCTTACAATCTAAGGTCCCTATCACATTCCCATCAGCCCCTGCCCCAGTGAGCTTACAATCTAATGTCCCTATCCCATTCCCATCAGTCCCTGCCCCAGTGAGCTTACAATCTAAGGTCCCTATCCCATTCCCATCAGCCCCTGCCCCAGTGAGCTTACAATCTAAGGTCCCTATCCCATTCCCATCAGTCCCTGCCCCAGTGAGCTTACAATCTAAGGTCCCTATCCCATTCCCATCAGTCCCTGCCCCAGTGAGCTTACAATCTAAGGTCCCTATCCCATTCCCATCAGTCCCTGCCCCAGTGAGCTTACAATCTAAGGTCCCTATCCCATTCCCATCAGCCCCTGCCCCAGTGAGCTTACAATCTAATGTCCCTATCCCATTCCCATCAGTCCCTGCCCCAGTGAGCTTACAATCTAAGGTCCCTATCCCATTCCCATCAGTCCCTGCCCCAGTGAGCTTACAATCTAATGTCCCTATCCCATTCCCATCAGTCCCTGCCCCAGTGAGCTTACAATCTAAGGTCCCTATCCCATTCCCATCAGTCCCTGCCCCAGTGAGCTTACAATCTAATGTCACTATCCCATTCCCATCAGTCCCTGCCCCAGTGAGCTTACAATCTAAGGTCCCTATCCCATTCCCATCAGCCCCTGCCCCAGTGAGCTTACAATCTAAGGTCATTATCCCATTCCCATCAGCCCCTGCCCCAGTGAGCTTACAATCTAAGGTCCCTATCCCATTCCCATCAGCCCCTGCCCCAGTGAGCTTACAATCTAAGGTCCCTATCCCATTCCCCTCAGTCCCTGCCCCAGTGAGCTTACAATCTAAGGCCCCTATCCCATTCCCCTCAGTCCCTGCCCCAGTGAGCTTACAATCTAAGGTCCCTATCCCATTCCCCTCAGTCCCTGCCCCAGTGAGCTTACAATCTAAGGTCCCTATCCCATCCCATCAGTCCCTGCCCCAGCTGAGCCTACAATCTAAGGCCCCTATCCCATTCCCCTCAGTCCCTGCCCCAGTGAGCTTACAATCTAAGGTCCCTATCCCATCAGCTTACAATCTAAGGCCCCTATCCCATTCCCCTCAGTCCCTGCCCCAGTGAGCTTACAATCTAAGGCCCCTATCCCATTCCCCTCAGTTCCTGCCCCAGTGAGCTTACAATCTAAGGCCCCTATCCCATTCCCCTCAGTCCCTGCCCCAGTGAGCTTACAATCTAAGTCCCTATCCCATTCCCCTCAGTCCCTGCCCAGTGAGCTTACAATCTAAGGTCCCTATCCCATTCCCATCAGTCCCTGCCCCAGTGAGCTTACAATCTAAGGCCCCTATCCATTCCCCTCAGTCCCTTGCCCCAGTGAGCTTACAATCTAAGGTCCCTATCCATTTCCCCTCAGTCCCTGCCCCAGTGAGCTTACAATCTAAGGTCCCTATCCCATTCCCATCAGTCCCTGCCCCAGTGAGCTTACAATCTAAGGCCCCTATCCCATTCCCCTCAGTCCCTGCCCCAGTGAGCTTACAATCTAAGGCCCCTATCCCATTCCCCTCAGTCCCTGCCCCAGTGAGCTTACAATCTAAGGCCCCTATCCCATTCCCCTCAGTCCCTGCCCCAGTGAGCTTACAATCTAAGGTCCCTATCCCATTCCCCTCAGTCCCTGCCCCAGTGAGCTTACAATCTAAGGTCCCTATCCCATTCCCATCAGTCCCTGCCCCAGTGAGCTTACAATCTAAGGCCCCTATCCCATTCCCCTCAGTCCCTGCCCCAGTGAGCTTACAATCTAAGGTCCCTATCCCATTCCCATCAGTCCCTGCCCCAGTGAGCTTACAATCTAAGGTCCCTTTCCCATTCCCATCAGTCCCTGCCCCAGTGAGCTTACAATCTAATGTCCCTATCCCATTCCCATCAGTCCCTGCCCCAGTGAGCTTACAATCTAAGGTCCCTATCCCATTCCCATCAGCCCCTGCCCCAGTGAGCTAACAATCTAAGGTCCCTATCCCATTCCCATCAGCCCCTGCCCCAGTGAGCTAACAATCTAAGGTCCCTATCCCATTCCCATCAGCCCCTGCCTCAGTGAGCTTACAATCTAAGGTCCCTATCACATTCCCATCAGTCCCTGCCCCAGTGAGCTTACAATCTAAGGTCCCTATCCCATTCCCATCAGCCCCTGCCCCAGTGAGCTTACAATCTAATGTCCCTATCCCATCAGTCCCTGCCCCAGTGAGCTTACAATCTAATGTCCCTATCCCATCAGTCCCTGTCCCAGTGAGCTTACAATCTAATGTCCCTATCCCATTCCCATCAGCCCCTGCCCCAGTGAGCTTACAATCTAAGGTCCCTATCACATTCCCATCAGTCCCTGCCCCAGTGAGCTTACAGTCTAAGGTCCCTATTCCATTCCCATCAGTCCCTGCCCCAGTGAGCTTACAATCTAAGGTCCCTATTCCATTCCCATCAGTCCCTGCCCCAGTAAGCTTACAATCTAAGGTCCCTATCACATTCCCATCAGTCCCTGCCCCAGTGAGCTAACAATCTAAGGTCCCTATCACATTCCCATCAGTCCCTGCCCCAGTGAGCTTACACTCTAAGGTCCCTATTCCATTCCCATCAGTCCCTGCCCCAGTGAGCTAACAATCTAAGGTCCCTATCCCATTCCCATCAGCCCCTGCCCCAGTGAGCTTACAATCTAAGGTCCCTATCCCATTCCCCTCAGTCCCTGCCCCAGTGAGCTTACAATCTAAGGCCCCTATCCCATTCCCCTCAGTCCCTGCCCCAGTGAGCTTACAATCTAAGGCCCCTATCCCATTCCCCTCAGTCCCTGCCCCAGTGAGCTTACAATCTAAGGTCCCTATCCCATTCCCCTCAGTCCCTGCCCCAGTGAGCTTACAATCTAAGGTCCCTATCCCATTCCCATCAGTCCCTGCCCCAGTGAGCTTACAATCTAAGGCCCCTATCCCATTCCCCTCAGTCCCTGCCCCAGTGAGCTTACAATCTAAGGTCCCTATCCCATTCCCATCAGTCCCTGCCCCAGTGAGCTTACAATCTAAGGTCCCTTTCCCATTCCCATCAGTCCCTGCCCCAGTGAGCTTACAATCTAATGTCCCTATCCCATTCCCATCAGTCCCTGCCCCAGTGAGCTTACAATCTAAGGTCCCTATCCCATTCCCATCAGCCCCTGCCCCAGTGAGCTAACAATCTAAGGTCCCTATCCCATTCCCATCAGCCCCTGCCCCAGTGAGCTAACAATCTAAGGTCCCTATCCCATTCCATCAGCCCCTGCCTCAGTGAGCTTACAATCTAAGGTCCCTATCACATTCCCATCAGTCCCTGCCCCAGTGAGCTTACAATCTAAGGTCCCTATCCCATTCCCATCAGCCCCTGCCCCAGTGAGCTTACAATCTAATGTCCCTATCCCATCAGTCCCTGCCCCAGTGAGCTTACAATCTAATGTCCCTATCCCATCAGTCCCTGTCCCAGTGAGCTTACAATCTAATGTCCCTATCCCATTCCCATCAGCCCCTGCCCCAGTGAGCTTACAATCTAAGGTCCCTATCACATTCCCATCAGTCCCTGCCCCAGTGAGCTTACAGTCTAAGGTCCCTATTCCATTCCCATCAGTCCCTGCCCCAGTGAGCTTACAATCTAAGGTCCCTATTCCATTCCCATCAGTCCCTGCCCCAGTAAGCTTACAATCTAAGGTCCCTATCACATTCCCATCAGTCCCTGCCCCAGTGAGCTAACAATCTAAGGTCCCTATCACATTCCCATCAGTCCCTGCCCCAGTGAGCTTACACTCTAAGGTCCCTATTCCATTCCCATCAGTCCCTGCCCCAGTGAGCTAACAATCTAAGGTCCCTATCCCATTCCCATCAGACCCTGCCCCAGTGAGCTTACAATCTAAGGTCCCTATCACATTCCCATCAGTCCCTGCCCCAGTGAGCTTACAATCTAATGTCCCTATCCCATCAGTCCCTGCCCCAGTGAGCTTACAATCTAATGTCCCTATCCCATCAGTCCCTGTCCCAGTGAGCTTACAATCTAAGGTCCCTATCCCATTCCCATCAGTCCCTGCCCCAGTGAGCTTACAATCTAAGGTCCCTATCCCATTCCCATCAGTCCCTGCCCCAGTGAGCTTACAATCTAATGTCCCTATCCCATTCCCATCAGTCCCTGCCCTAGTGAGCTTACAATCTAATGTCCCTATCCCATCAGCCCCTGCCCCAGTGAGCTTACAATCTAATGTCACTATCCCATTCCCATCAGCCCCTGCCCCAGTGAGCTTACAATCTAAGGTCCCTATCCCATTCCCATCAGCCCCTGCCCCAGTGAGCTTACAATCTAATGTCCCTATCCCATTCCCATCAGTCCCTGCCCTAGTGAGCTTACAATCTAATGTACCTATTCCATTCCCATCAGTCCCTGCCCTAGTGAGCTTACAATCTAATGTCCCTATCCCATCAGTCCCTGTCCCAGTGAGCTTACAATCTAATGTCACTATCCCATTCCCATCAGCCCCTGCCCCAGTGAGCTTACAATCTAAGGTCCCTATCCCATTCCCATCAGTCCCTGCCCCAGTGAGCTTACAATCTAATGTCCCTATCCCATTCCCATCAGTCCCTGCCCCAGTGAGCTTACAATCTAATGTCCCTATCCCATCAGTCCCTGTCCCAGTGAGCTTACAATCTAATGTCACTATCCCATTCCCATCAGCCCCTGCCCCAGTGAGCTTACAATCTAAGGTCCCTATCCCATTCCCATCAGCCCCTGCCCCAGTGAGCTTACAATCTAAGGTCCCTATCCCATTCCCATCAGCCCCTGCCCCAGTGAGCTTACAATCTAAGGTCCCTATCACATTCCCATCAGTCCCTGCCCCAGTGAGCTTACAATCTAAGGTCCCTATCCCATTCCCATCAGTCCCTGCCCCAGTGAGCTTACAATCTAAGGTCCCTATCCCATTCCCATCAGTCCCTGCCCCAGTGAGCTTACAATCTAAGGTCCCTATCCCATTCCCCTCAGTCCCTGCCCCAGTGAGCTTACAATCTAAGGTCCCTATCCCATTCCCATCAGTCCCTGCCCCAGTGAGCTTACAATCTAAGGCCCCTATCCCATTTCCCTCAGTCCCTGCCCCAGTGAGCTTACAATCTAAGGCCCCTATCCCATTCCCATCAGTCCCTGCCCCAGTGAGCTTACAATCTAAGGCCCCTATCCCATTCCCATCAGCCCCTGCCCCAGTGAGCTTACAATCTAAGGTCCCTATCACATTCCCATCAGTCCCTGCCCCAGTGAGCATACAATCTAAGGTCCCTATCCCATTCCCATCAGTCCCTGCCCCAGTGAGCTTACAATCTAAGGTCCCTATCCCATTCCCATCAGTCCCCTGCCCCAGTGAGCTTACAATCTAAGGTCCCTATCCCATTCCCATCAGTCCCTGCCCCAGTGAGCATACAATCTAAGGTCCCTATCCCATTCCCATCAGTCCCTGCCCCAGTGAGCTTACAATCTAAGGTCCCTATCCCATTCCCATCAGTCCCTGCCCCAGTGAGCTTACAATCTAAGGTCCCTATCACATTCCCATCAGTCCCTGCCCCAGTGAGCTTACAATCTAAGGTCCCTATCCCATTCCCATCAGTCCCTGCCCCAGTGAGCTTACAATCTAAGGTCCCTATCCCATTCCCCTCAGTCCCTGCCCCAGTGAGCTTACAATCTAAGGCCCCTATCCCATTTCCCTCAGTCCCTGCCCCAGTGAGCTTACAATCTAAGGCCCCTATCCCATTCCCATCAGTCCCTGCCCCAGTGAGCTTACAATCTAAGGCCCCTATCCCATTCCCATCAGCCCCTGCCCCAGTGAGCTTACAATCTAAGGTCCCTATCACATTCCCATCAGTCCCTGCCCCAGTGAGCATACAATCTAAGGTCCCTATCCCATTCCCATCAGTCCCTGCCCCAGTGAGCTTACAATCTAAGGTCCCTATCCCATTCCCATCAGTCCCTGCCCCAGTGAGCTTACAATCTAAGGTCCCTATCACATTCCCATCAGTCCCTGCCCCAGTGAGCTTACAATCTAAGGTCCCTATCCCATTCCCATCAGTCCCTGCCCCAGTGAGCTTACAATCTAAGGTCCCTATCCCATTCCCATCAGTCCCTGCCCCAGTGAGCTAACAATCTAAGGTCCCTATCCCATTCCCATCAGCCCCTGCCCCAGTGAGCTAACAATCTAAGTTCCCTATGCCCGATATACCCTAGCTGTTTGTACTTTTGCCCCAGATGCCCCGGGGTACTTACCTTCTTCATGATGCCAGTTTTGCGCTTGCTGAAGGTCGTGTAGCGCCGCAGTTTGTTATCGATGAATTCCATCTTAATCTTCACTCGGCCGCGGGTTTTCTTGCCAGGTTTTGCCCCTGACACCGTGCCACTGGCCCCCGGGTACCCCACACCGCCGGCTGCACCCCCTTGTTCCGGCAGCTCAAGCTCGTTGAGCCCCCGCTTTAACCCCCGCCCAGGAGGATCCTCCTCTTCCCCCGAGTCTGAGCTCCCAGAGCTGCCGCTGTATTGGACCCCGGGGCCCCTAACCCCTGGGCAACCAGCCCCATTGCCTGCCCTGCGGGCCAACCCCAGCCCCCGGCCTGACCCCACCACCCCGGCCTGGCTACTGGGCAACATCCCTAGGGGGCATGGGGGGGTGCCCCACTCTTATACCACTTCCTGGGATAAAACCTACTAATCTGCCCTTCCTTGGGGCAAAACCCGCCTATAATAGGTATAACTAACCTACCCTCCTGGGGTAATGCCTACTAGCAATCTGCCCGGGGTACAAACTTAAATGCCCCACCTGAGCTCCTCAGTGCCCCTTGCCTGGGCAAAGCAAACACTGCTCCCTGGGGCTAATACGGATACCTGCCCCCCCGGACTCTCTCCCTGGGGCTAATACGGATACCTGCCCCCCCGGACTCTCTCCCTGGGGCTAATACGGATACCTGCCCCCCCCGGACTCTCTCCCTGGGGCTAATACGGATACCTGCCCCCCCGGACTCTCTCCCTGGGGCTAATACGGATACCTGCCCCCCCGGACTCTCTCCCTGGGGCTAATACGGATACCTGCCCCCCCCGGACTCTCTCCCTGGGGCTAATACGGATACCTGCCCCCCCCGGACTCTCTCCCTGGGGCTAATACGGATACCTGCCCCCCCGGACTCTCTCCCTGGGGCAAATACGGATACCTGCCCTCCCCGGACTCTCTCCCTGGGGCTAATACGGATACCTGCCCCCCCGGACTCTCTCCCTGGGGCAAATACGGATACCTGCCCCCCCGGACTCTCTCCCTGGGGCTAATACGGATACCTGCCCCCCCGGACTCTCTCCCTGGGGCTAATACGGATACCTGCCCCCCCGGACTCTCTCCCTGGGGCAAATACGGATACCTGCCCCCCCGGACTCTGTCCCTGGGGCTAATACGGATACCTGCCCCCCCGGACTCTCTCCCTGGGGCTAATACGGATACCTGCCCCCCCGGACTCTCTCCCTGGGGCTAATACGGATACCTGCCCCCCCGGACTCTCTCCCTGGGGCTAATACGGATACCTGCCCCCCCGTCTCTCTCCCTGGGGCTAATACGGATACCTGCCCCCCCGGACTCTCTCCCTGGGGCTAATACGGATACCTGCCCCCCCGGACTCTCTCCCTGGGGCTAATACGGATACCTGCCCCCCCGGACTCTCTCCCTGGGGCTAATACGGATACCTGCCCCCCCGGACTCTCTCGCTGTCGGACTGTTGGTTCCGGCCCGGGCCGCACTCCCTCTCCCTGACCGGCCTGTCTGGCTGTGGCTTCCCCGCTCTCCCTGCTCCAACCAATCACATCCCGAGCCGCATCACACTCACACACTCGGTTCCCACCGCCAGAGCGTGTAAATGAGATCCTTGCGCGCCCCTTGCCGGAACTAATTCCCATTAAATATGGTTTGGGCGGAAGGGTACATGAGCCGGAGTGGCGCTGAGGGACTATTTTCTCCCTTATAAAGCGTTACAATGTTTCCTTTTATGGAAAAGCCTCTCCTTATATGGTGAGTCACCGCGCTTCGCTCCCATTGGCCCGGGGCCCGGACACAGCGCTTCCCTGATTGGGTGGAAGGGGGAAAGCGAGGCGGGGCCTGTTACGTCCATTTAGAGCGAACCCGAGTCACGTGGGAGGTTAGAGATCAGCTGTTCCCTCAGTAGGTACCGCCCCCTGATGTGTCCGAACAGCTGAGCGCAGGGGCTTGTGGGAAAGTGTCCGGGCCCTGGGGTCTCCTCCCCTTTACTATCTGGCGCATAGAGCATTATGGGTAATGTAGTAGCATTATGGGTAATGTAGTAGCATTATGGGTAATGTAGTAGCATTATGGGTAATGTAGTAGCATTATGGGTAATGTAGTGCGTCTGAACTTCCCTTTCCCCAGTGAGTCCGCTGTAACCCCTTATAGATACTGGGGCCCCTCTCTCCCCTTATAGATACTGGGGCCCCTCTCTCCCCTTATAGATACTGGGGCCCCTCTCTCCCCTTATAGATACTGGGGCCCCTCTCTCCCCTTATAGATACTGGGGCCCCTCTCTCCCCTTATAGATACTGGGGCCCCTCTCTCCCCTTATAGATACTGGGGCCCCTCTCTCCCCTTATAGATACTGGGGCCCCTCTCTCCCCTTATAGATACTGGGGCCCCTCTCCCCTTATAGATACTGGGGCCCCTCTCCCCCCTTATAGATACTGGGGCCCCTCTCTCCCCTTATAGATACTGGGGCCCCTCTCTCCCCTTATAGATACTGGGGCCCCTCTCCCCTTATAGATACTGGGGCCCCTCTCCCCCCTTATAGATACTGGGGCCCCTCTCTCCCCTTATAGATACTGGGGCCCCTCTCCCCCCTTATAGATACTGGGGCCCCTCTCCCCCCTTATAGATACTGGCGCTC
This sequence comes from Xenopus tropicalis, assembly GCF_000004195.4. Taxonomy (NCBI): domain Eukaryota; kingdom Metazoa; phylum Chordata; class Amphibia; order Anura; family Pipidae; genus Xenopus; species Xenopus tropicalis. The sequence continues at coordinate 1,172,367 of NC_030681.2, forward strand.
CTCTCCCCCCTTATAGATACTGGGGCCCCTCTCCCCCCTTATAGATACTGGGGCCCCTCTCTCCCCTTATAGATACTGGGGCCCCTCTCTCCCCTTATAGATACTGGGGCCCCTCTCCCCTTATAGATACTGGGGCCCCTCTCCCCCCTTATAGATACTGGGGCCCCTCTCTCCCCTTATAGATACTGGGGCCCCTCTCTCCCCTTATAGATACTGGGCCCCTCACGCGCAGCCCTTAGTTACTGGGCCCCTCACGCGCAGCCCTTAGTTACTGGGCCCCTCACGCGCAGCCCTTAGTTGCTGGGCCCCTCACGCGCAGCCCTTAGTTGCTGGGCCCCTCACGCGCAGCCCTTAGTTACTGGGCCCCTCACGCGCAGCCCTTAGTTACTGGGCCCCTCACGCGCAGCCCTTAGTTACTGGGCCCCTCACGCGCAGCCCTTAGTTGCTGGGCCCCTCACGCGCAGCCCTTAGTTGCTGGGCCCCTCACGCGCAGCCCTTAGTTGCTGGGCCCCTCACGCGCAGCCCTTAGTTGCTGGGCCCTCACGCGCAGCCCTTAGTTACTGGGCCCCTCACGCGCAGCCTTTAGTTACTGGGCCCCTCACGCGCAGCCCTTAGTTACTGGGCCCCTCACGCGCAGCCCTTAGTTGCTGGGCCCCTCACGCGCAGCCCTTAGTTGCTGGGCCCCTCACGCGCAGCCCTTAGTTGCTGGGCCCCTCACGCGCAGCCCTTAGTTGCTGGGCCCCTCACGCGCAGCCCTTAGTTACTGGGCCCCTCACGCGCAGCCCTTAGTTGCTGGGCCCCTCACACACAGCCCTTAGTTGCTGGGCCCCTCACACACAGCCCTTAGTTGCTGTTCCCCTCACGCGCAGCCCTTAGTTACTGGGCCCCTCACGCGCAGCCCTTAGTTACTGGGCCCCTCACGCGCAGCCCTTAGTTACTGGGCCCCTCACGCGCAGCCCTTAGTTACTGGGCCCCTCACGCGCAGCCCTTAGTTGCTGGGCCCCTCACGCGCAGCCCTTAGTTGCTGGGCCCCTCACGCGCAGCCCTTAGTTGCTGGGCCCCTCACGCGCAGCCCTTAGTTGCTGGGCCCCTCACGCGCAGCCCTTAGTTGCTGGGCCCCTCACGCGCAGCCCTTAGTTGCTGGGCCCCTCACGCGCAGCCCTTAGTTGCTGGGCCCCTCACGCGCAGCCCTTAGTTGCTGGGCCCCTCACGCGCAGCCCTTAGTTGCTGGGCCCCTCACGCGCAGCCCTTAGTTGCTGGGCCCCTCACGCGCAGCCCTTAGTTGCTGGGCCCCTCACGCGCAGCCCTTAGTTGCTGGGCCCCTCACGCGCAGCCCTTAGTTGCTGGGCCCCTCACGCGCAGCCCTTAGTTGCTGGGCCCCTCACGCGCAGCCCTTAGTTACTGGGCCCCTCACGCGCAGCCCTTAGTTACTGGGCCCCTCACGCGCAGCCCTTAGTTACTGGGCCCCTCACGCGCAGCCCTTAGTTGCTGGGCCCCTCACGCGCAGCCCTTAGTTGCTGGGCCCCTCACACACAGCCCTTAGTTGCTGGGCCCCTCACGCGCAGCCCTTAGTTACTGGGCCCCTCACGCGCAGCCCTTAGTTACTGGGCCCCTCACGCGCAGCCCTTAGTTACTGGGCCCCTCACGCGCAGCCCTTAGTTACTGGGCCCCTCACGCGCAGCCCTTAGTTGCTGGGCCCCTCACGCGCAGCCCTTAGTTGCTGGGCCCCTCACACACAGCCCTTAGTTGCTGGGCCCCTCACGCGCAGCCCTTAGTTACTGGGCCCCTCACGCGCAGCCCTTAGTTGCTGGGCCCCTCACGCGCAGCCCTTAGTTGCTGGGCCCCTCACGCGCAGCCCTTAGTTACTGGGCCCCTCACGCGCAGCCCTTAGTTACTGGGCCCCTCACGCGCAGCCCTTAGTTACTGGGCCCCTCACGCGCAGCCCTTAGTTACTGGGCCCCTCACGCGCAGCCCTTAGTTGCTGGGCCCCTCACGCGCAGCCCTTAGTTGCTGGGCCCCTCACACACAGCCCTTAGTTGCTGGGCCCCTCACGCGCAGCCCTTAGTTACTGGGCCCCTCACGCGCAGCCCTTAGTTGCTGGGCCCCTCACGCGCAGCCCTTAGTTGCTGGGCCCCTCACACACAGCCCTTAGTTGCTGGGCCCCTCACGCGCAGCCCTTAGTTACTGGGCCCCTCACGCGCAGCCCTTAGTTACTGGGCCCCTCACGCGCAGCCCTTAGTTACTGGGCCCCTCACGCGCAGCCTTTAGTTACTGGGCCCCTCACGCGCAGCCCTTAGTTACTGTTCCCCTCACACACAGCCCTTAGTTACTGGGCCCCTCACGCGCAGCCCTTAGTTACTGGGCCCCTCACGCGCAGCCTTTAGTTACTGGGCCCCTCACGCGCAGCCCTTAGTTACTGGGCCCCTCACGCGCAGCCCTTAGTTACTGGGCCCCTCACGCGCAGCCCTTAGTTACTGGGCCCCTCACGCGCAGCCCTTAGTTGCTGTTCCCCTCACACACAGTAGGGGGCAGCCGTTGGTGCAGTTTCCCAAACAGTTTGCAGAGTCACTGAGCAAAAGTCTTTAGTTCCCGGGGGGGGGGGTTCATATTGACAGAATAGGGGTACACTGTGCATCACATAACAAGATAGATGTAAGATTAAAAGAACCCACAGGATCTAAGAGGGATATTTCAGGGGTTCGGCCGTCATTAACCCTCTCTCCTCCATATGGGCGACCCTGTAATGTCACAGTTCTGGCCTCCAGGACAATAAAGGGGCCTTCCAGGGAGAAGGGAACAATCCCAGGTGGTACAGTCTGTATTCCCCCCCCCCAAGCAGTCAGGCCAAGGTGACTTATCTTCAAGTGACCCCAATGACCAGTGGACCCCAAAGAGTATTAGACAAATGTTTACCCCCCTGCTTTTCCTTTAATTCTAAGTTCCACCCAACCTCTCTCAAGGCCCCGGTCCCTGTAACATTACACAATGGGGGACCCCTCCATCTGGGAGATATTGTAGGGACAGCACGGGGACTCACCAGTGTTTTATTTCTCTGTGGGGTAATTCTCTGGCCTTGTTGTCTGCCAGAGGGGGTTTCCGGAACAACTGCCCTGGTTACACGTTGTGCTTTTGGGGTGCCCCTTACTCCATTCCCAGAACTGACTGCTCTGATAGACATTGGGGAATCCTGAGCAATGCTTTCCTCTTGGTCCTGTTCCTCTCCAGCCAGCAACAACTCAGGTAGTGGGGAATCCTCATCTCTTCCCTCCTTGGAGATTTTTGTAAATTGTGAAACTCCGGACTCCACACAGACAGGGACTTCACTGGGGGAGGCCTCAGCCTCTGCCAATTCCCCACTCTCAGGTTCTGCCAGCCCAGGGATCACACAGCACCCGGACTCCACACAGACAGGGACTTCACTGGGGGAGGCCTCAGCCTCTGCCAATTCCCCACTCTCAGGTTCTGCCAGCCCAGGAGTCACACAGCACCCGGACTCCACACAATTAGGGACTTCACTGGGGGAGGCCTCAGCCTCTGCCAATTCCCCACTCTCAGGTTCTGCCAGCCCAGGGATCACACAGCACCCGGACTCCACACAATTAGGGACTTCACTGGGGGAGGCCTCAGCCTCTTCCAATTCCCCACTCTCAGGTTCTGCCAGCCCAGGGATCACACAGCACCCGGACTCCACACAGACAGGGACTTCACTGGGGGAGGCCGCAGCCTCTGCCAATTCCCCACTCTCAGGTTCTGCCAGCCCAGGGATCACACAGCACCCGGACTCCACACACACAGGGACTTCACTGGGGGAGGCCTCAGCCTCTGCCAATTCCCCACTCTCAGGTTCTGCCAGCCCAGGGATCACACAGCACCCGGACTCCACACACCCAGGGACTTCACTGGGGGAGGCCGCAGCAGGCATCTCCTGTGTAACATCTCCTTGCCTCAGGTTACACACATCAGTAGGTCCTGGTTCTCCAGGGCCATAAATTGTAGTAATTTGTGAGGTCTTTTGTTCCTCTCCCACCCCAGCACTGATTGAACTCGGGTGAGAATGAGAATCTCTGGGGCCGACTGCACCCAGAACTGGCTTTGCCCGCTCACAACAGAATACATTTTGGGCACGTGCCAGCATTTCTGCCCTACGATGATCCTCAAATCGCAGGATCCCCACATAGTCTCTTATAATATCCAGTTCCCGGTAAACCAGTTCAGCCAGCCAGTCCCTCCTTTCCTCTGTATCATTCATACCAATATATTGAAATCGGCATCTATAGAGGTCCCAGAACTCCCCCTCTGGGTCACCCACAAAGGTGTTGTAGTTACAGAAGTCCAGCGGGTCCCAGAGCTCTTGCCATTGCTCCCAGCTGTGGGGAAGTGGCCGCACCGTGTAGGGACTTTGTATCTCCCACCTGGTTGGTGCATGGTGCTCTGCAGGGCATAGTAATCTGCCTCCAGGTCGGCCTCCATCCTCACCAGCTGTTCATGGGTCAGGGCCACATCTGCAGAGAGTCCAAGGCACTGACACCTCTGCCAGAACAAGGTGTTCTCCCTGGGATCTGTAGGGATCTGTGGAGTCCAGCCATCATCTGCATAGCTGAAGGTATCCCATGAGCCACTGTATATTCCAGGTGGAGCTTCCATGATGCAGGAAAGGATTAGGGCGTTAGAAGTCTGTTCCTCCAGTCTCTTCAGAGGCGTGGGTTCGAATCCCACCAGTGTGACGGCACCGAGCCGCGCGAAGGACACGGACATAGGGTCGGAGTCACACACACAATTCCTTTAGAACAGTGCTGTCCAACTTCTGTTGTACCGAGGGCCGGAATTTTTCCGACGTACGTGGTGGAGGGCCGATAATGGAAGCCAGTTTTGACCACTCCCCTTTTTGAAACCGCACCCACTTGAAACCACACCCATGTTATCACATGACCATACCCATATTAATGGTTGTAGTACAGCAAAAACCTGCCATACTCTGCCTGCCCTACCCTGCCTTTGTGTGTGCCATACACTGCCTTCCCTACCCTGCCTGTGTGTGCCATACTCTGCCTGCCCTACCCTGCCTGCGTGCCATACTTTCACTGTGTGTGCCATTCTTGGCTTGCTTGTGCCATACTTGGCCTGTGTGTGCCATACTCTGCCTGCCCTACCCTACCTGTGTGTGCCATACTCTGCTTTCCCTACCCTGCCTGTGTGTACCATACTCTGCCTTCCCTACCCTGCCTGCGTGTGCCATACTTTCACTGTGTGTGCCATTCTTGGCTGGTTTGTGCCAAACTTGGCCTGTGTGTGCCATACTCTGCCTTCCCTACCCTGCCTGTGTGTACAATACTCTGCTTGCCCTTTGCTCACACACAGGCAGCCTACAGTGACACAATGCTGGCACTGCTCCTACAGTCTGCACAATAACTATATATTAAAAAACTTTTTAATTGCAGTACCACCTCAGTATATGTTCTTTTTGCAGTGTGCAGGGATTATTTGTGGGTTTCTACTGCTCCTGAGGTGTGAACAGGGGAACAATGGGGGTGATTACAGCCTGAGCCTGAGGTGGGAACAGGGGAACAATGGGGGTGATTACAGCCTGAGCCTGAGGTGGGAACACTGCAGGGGGTGAACAATGCAGAGATTAAAAGGTGTGAACAGTACAGGGGATTACATGTTTAAACAATACAGCCTGATTACAGCCTGAATCTGAGGTGAGAACCATGCAGGGGGGCAGTTAACCTCAGTACTGATACCATTTAAAGCTTACACAAGAGTAAGCCATCAAAGCAGCCAGACAGGTGGGGGGCCACACAGAGGGGGGTCGCGGGCCGCCAGTTGGACAGCACTGCTTTAGAAAATGAGGCTCTTTATTGTATCTTCAGCATTGCCAGTTTGCTCAGAGTTCCTATGGTAGCCAGCCTGCACTTAGCGGTTCTACCTGCGGGGGGCGCCAGGGCACTGCTACTTCTAGGCACTGGGTACTTGTTGGTACAGCCGGGCAGTCTCTGGGATCTTCCTTGTGTATAATAAAGACTAACAAATTGGAATTGTTGGCAGCCACCTTTGTAGCCAGAAAGGGAGCAGCCCCTGTCATAAATGCATTCCTTCTGCCAACCCAAAGGCAGCTTCCAGAGGGACCAATCACAGCTGATACCACTGGGCCAATGAGGTGCCATTTAGTGAGCATGCCCAGTTTAGTCTGTATGCAGGATCCAGACAGGGCACAGCCATTGTAGGGGGTCTTGGGGCCAACTATGCGTATTGGATTACAGAGGGTCCTGGCTTTATTTGCCCTCACAGCAGGGGCAATTACCTTTGGAGAACACAGGCGGCTACACATAACATTAAACAGACAGGAGCCCAGACTGTACCATTTGCCCCACACTTACATTATAGCCGGAGAGAGAACATTTTTTCTCAAAGTGCATAGAAAGTGGTTTTATCACAATACAGATTGTGGGTCTAACCCTGTTACGTATCTTTGATAGAACTTTCCCCTCCCATTCAAAGTACACATAGTGCGGCCGGGTCGGACATGGGGTTGCAGGTCCCACCGGGGCTCCCCCCCTAACCCCCCCGGCAGGGTCCCCCACCCGACATTATCCCCGAGTGCACATACATTTAACGCATCATGGAGGAACAGTCGGGCAGGGGGGTGCCAGCAAGGGTTGGTTCTGGCCCAATGGGATTTTTCCCAGTGTCCCGGTGTCCCAGTCCGACCCTGCACAGCAGTGTCGTCCCATTTGGGATTCGGGGGCTTGTGTGAGTAAGATCCACATCTCAGTCGCTATAGGGATTGGACTTACAACCCCTTGTACTGTCTGTGTAAATCAGACCTATTTAGATCTCACTTACCTTATAGTCCTTGTTGAGAAACTTACCTGTAATCCTTGAAATTCATGCTGCGGCTAGCCGAGCCATCCAGGGCACCTGGGGGTCCAACGAGCCTTTCACAGGGGTCACCAAACACCATCAGAAAACACATATTTCCGATGGTCTTAGGAATAATTTTATGGTTTGGTGTCACCACAACATGAGGAACTGTATTAAAGGATCGCGGCATTAGGAAGTTTGAGAACCACTGGCCTAACCCTATCCCAAACCCTAACCCTAGCCCCAACCCTAGCCCCAAACCTAACCTTAGCCCCAACCCTAGCCCCAAACCTAACCTTAGCCCCAACCCTAGCCCCAAACCTAACCTTAGCCCCAACCCTAGCCCCAAACCTAACCCCAACCCTAGCCCCAACCCTAGCCCCAACCCTAACCCTAGCCCCAACCCCAACCCTAGCCCCAACCCTAACCCTAGCCCCAACCCCAACACTAACCCTAGCCCCAACCCTAACCCTAACCCTAGCCCCAACCCCAACCCTAACCCTAGCCCCAACCCTAGCCCCAACCCTAACCTTAGCCCCAACCCTAACCTTAGCCCCAACCCTAACCTTAGCCCCAACCCTAACCTTAGCCCCAACCCTAACCTTAGCCCCAACCCTAACCTTAGCCCCAACTCTAACCTTAGCCCCAACTCTAACCTTAGCCCCAACCCTAACCCTAACCCTATCCCTAACCCTAACCTTAGCCACAACCCGAACCTTAGCCCCAACTCTAACCTTAGCCCCAACCCTAGCCCCAACCCTAACCCTAGCCCCAACCCTAACCCTAGCCCCAACCCTAACCCCAACCCCAACCCAAACCTTAGCCCCAACCCTAACCTTAGCCCCAACTCTAACCTTAGCCCCAACTCTAACCTTAGCCCCAACCCTAACCCTAGCCCCAACCCTAACCTTAGCCCCAACTCTAACCTTAGCCCTAACCCCAACCCTAGCCCCAACCCTAACCCTAGCCCCAACCCAAACCTTAGCCCCAACCCAAACCTTAGCCCTAACCCAAACCCTAGCCCCAACCCAAACCTAGCCCCAACCCAAACCTAGCCCCAACCCAAACCTAGCGCCAACCTTATCCCTAACCCTAGCCCCAACCCTAGCCCCAACCATAGCCCCAACCCTAGCCTAGCCCCAACCCTAACCCTAGCCCCAGCCCCAACCCTAGCCCCAACCCTAACCTTAGCCCCAACCCTAACCTTAGCCCCAACCCTAGCTCCAACCCTAGCCCCAACCCTAACCCCAACCCTAACCCTAGCCCCAACCCGAACCCTAGCCCCAACCCCAACCCTAACCCCAACCCTATCCCTAGCCCCAAACCTAACCCCAACCAAAACCCTAGCCACAACCCTAGCCCCAAACCTAACCCCATCCCTAACCCTAGAACCAGCCGTAGCCCCAAACCGAACCCTAGCCCGAACCCTAGCCCCAACCCTAACCCTAGCCCCAACCATAACCCTAGCCTAACCCTAGCCCCAACCCTAACCCTAGTCCCAACCCGAACCCTAGCCCAAACCCTAGCCCCAACCCTAACCCTAGCCCCAACCCTAGCCCTAACCCTAGCCCCACCTGTAGCCCCAACCCCAGCCCCAACCCTAACCCCAATCCTAGCCCCAACTCTAGCCCCAACCCTAACCTTAGCCCCAACCCTAACCCTACCCCAACCCTAGCCCCAACCCAAGCCTCAACCTCAGCCCCAAGCCTAGCCCCAACCCCAGCCCAAACCCTAGCCGCAACCTTAACCCTAGCCGCAACCTTAACCCTATCCCCAACCCTATCCCTAACCCTAGCCCCAACCCTAACCCCAACCCTAACCCCAACCCTAACCCCAACCCTAGCCACAACCCTAGCCCCAAACCTAACCCCAACCCTAGCCCCAACCCTAACCCTAGCCCCAACCATAACCCTAGCCTAACCCTAGCCCCAACCCTAACCCTAGTCCCAACCCTAGCCCTAACCCTAGCCCCAACACTAGCCCTAGCCCCAACCCTAACCCAAGCCCCAACACTAACCCTAGCCCCAACCCTAACCCCAACCCCAACCCGAGCCCCAACCCTAACCCTAGCCCCAACCCTAACCCCAGCCCCAACCCTAGCCCCAACCCTAGCCGCTAAACACAACCCTAGCCCCAACCCTAACCCCAGCCCCAACGCTAGCCCTAGCCCCAACCCTAGCCCCTAACTTTAGCCCCCAACCCTAGCCCCAACCCTAGCCCCAACCCTAGCACCAACCCTAGCACCAACCCTAGCACCAACCCTAACCCTAGCCGCAACCTTAACCCTAGCCCCAACCCTATGCCTAACCCTAGCCCCAACCCTAACCCTAGCCACAACCCTAGCCCCAAACCTAACCCCAACCCTAACCCTAGCCCCAACCCTAGCCCCAACCCTAGCCCTAGCCCCAACCATAACCCTAGCCTAACCCTAGCCCCAACCCTAACCCTAGTCCTAACCCTAGCCCCAACCCTAGCCCTAGCCCCAACCCTAACCCAAGCCCCAACCCTAACCCTAGCCCCAACCCTAACCCCAACCCGAGCCCCAACCCCAACCCGAGCCCCAACCCTAACCCTAGCCCCAACCCTAACCCTAGCCCCAACCCTAGCCCCAACCCTAGCCACTAAACACAACCCTAGCCCCAACCTTAACCCCAGCCCCAACCCTAGCCCCAACCCTAGCCCTAGCCCCAACCCTAGCCCCTAACCTTAGCCCCCAACCCTAGCCCCAACCCTAGCACCAACCCTAACCCTAGCCCCAACCCTAACGTTAACGCTAGCCTCAACCCTAACCCTAGCCCCAACCCTAGCCCCAACCCTAGCCCCAACCCTAGCCCCAACCCTAGCCCCAACCCTAGCCCCAACCCCAACCCTAGCCCCAACCCTAGCCCCAAGCCTAGCCCTAACCCTAACCCTTGCCCCAACCATAACCCAAGCCCCAACCCTAATCCTAGCCACAACCCTTACCCTAGCCCCAACTCTAGCCTCAACCCTAGCCCCAACCCTAACCCTAACCCCAATCCTATCCCTAGCCCCAATCCTATCCCTAGCCCCAATCCTATCCCTAGCCCCAACCCAAACCCTAGCCCCAACCCTAACCCTAGCCCAAACTTTAGCCCCAACCCTAACCGTAGCCCCAACCCTAACCCTAGCCCCAACCCTAGCCCCAACTCCAACCCTAGCCCCAACCCTAGCCCCAACCTCAACCCTAGCCCCAACCTCAACCCTAGCCCCAACCTCAACCCTAGCCCCAACCCTAGCCCCAACCCTAGCCCCAACCCTAGCCCCAACCCTAGCCCCAACCCTAGCCCCAACCCTAGCCCCAACCCTAGCCCCAACCCTAGCCCCAACCTTAGCCCCAACCTTAGCCCCAACCTTAGCCCCAACCCCAGCCCCAACCCTAGCCCCAACCCCAGCCCCAACCCTATCCCCAACCCTAGCCCCAACCTTAATCCTAGCCCCAACCCTATCCCCAACCCTAGCCCCAACCTTAATCTAGCCCCAACCCTAGCCCCAACCCTAGCCCCAACCTTAATCCTAGCCCCAACCTTAATCCTAGCCCCAACCTTAATCCTAGCCCCAACCTTAATCCTAGGCCCAACCTTAATCCTAGCCCCAACCTTAATCCTAGCCCCAACCCTAGCCCCAACCCAGCCCCAACCTTAGCACTTATCCTAGCCCCAACCCTAGCCCCAACCCTAGCCCCAACCCTAGCCCAAACCCTAACCTTAGCCCCAACCCTAACCCTAGCCCAACCCTAGCCCCAACCCCAGCCCCAACCCTAACCCCTATCCTAGCCCCAACCCTAGCCCAACCCTAACCCCAACCCTAGCCCCAACCCTAGCCCCAACCCCAGCCCCAACCCTAGCCCCAACCCTAGCCCCAACCCTAGCCCCAACCCCAGCCCAAGCTGCAAGCTTAACCCTAGCCCAAACCCTAGCCCAAACCCTAGCCCCAACCCTAGCCCCAACCTTAGCCCCAACCTTAGCCCCAACACTAGCCCCAGCCCCAACCCTAGCCCCAACCCTAACCCTAGCCCCAACCCTAACCCTAGCCCCAACCCTAACCCTAGCCCCAACCCTAGCCCCAACCCAAGCCGCTAACCTTAGCCCCTAAACACAACCCTAGCCCCAACCCTAGCCCCAACCCTAGCCCCAACCCTAGCTCCAACCCTTGCCCCAACCCTTGCCCCAACCCTTGCCCCAACCCTTGCCCCAACCCTTGCCCCAACCCTTGCCCCAACCCTAGCCCCAACCCTATCCCGAGCCCCAACCCTAACCCCAACCCTAGCCCCAACCCTAACCCCAACCCTAGCCCCTAGCCCCAACCCTAACCTTAGCCCCAACCCTAACCTTAGCCCCAACCCTAACCTTAGCCCCAACCCTAACTTAGCCCCAACCCTAACTTAGCCCCAACCCTAACCTTAGCCCCAACCCTATCCCGAGCCCAAACCCTAACCCCAACCCTAGCCCCAACACTATCCCGAGCCCCAACCCTAACCCCAACCCTAACCCCAACCCTAGCCCCAACCCTAACCCCAACCCTAGCCCCAACCCTAACCCCAACCCTAGCCCCCACCCTAACCCTAGCCCCCACCCTAACCCGAGCCCCAACCCTATCCCGAGCGCCAACCCTAGCCCCAACCCGAGCCCCAACCCTAGCCCCAACCTTAGCACTTATCCTAGCCCCAACCCTAGCCCCAACCCTAGCCCCAACCCTAGCCCCAACCCTAGCCCAAACCCTAACCTTAGCCCCAACCCTAACCCTAGCCCAACCCTAGCCCCAACCCCAGCCCCAACCCTAACCCCTATCCTAGCCCCAACCCTAGCCCAACCCTAACCCCAACCCTAGCCCCAACCCTAGCCCCAACCCCAGCCCCAACCCTAGCCCCAACCCTAGCCCCAACCCCAGCCCAAGCTGCAAGCTTAACCCTAGCCCAAACCCTAGCCCAAACCCTAGCCCCAACCCTAACCCTAGCCCCAACCTTAGCCCCAACCTTAGCCCCAACACTAGCCCCAGCCCCAACCCTAGCCACAACCCTAGCCCCAACCCTAACCCTAGCCCCAACCCTAACCCTAGCCCCAACCCTAGCCCCAACCCAAGCCGCTAACCTTAGCCCCTAAACACAACCCTAGCCCCAACCCTAGCCCCAACCCTAGCCCCAACCCTAGCTCCAACCCTTGCCCCAACCCTTGCCCCAACCCTTGCCCCAACCCTTGCCCCAACCCTAGCCCCAACCCTATCCCGAGCCCCAACCCTAACCCCAACCCTAGCCCCAACCCTAACCCCAACCCTAGCCCCAACCCTAACCCTAGCCCCAAGCCCCAACCCTAACCTTAGCCCCAACCCTAACCTTAGCCCCAACCCTAACCTTAGCCCCAACCCTAACTTAGCCCCAACCCTAACTTAGCCCCAAACCCTAACCTTAGCCCCAACCCTATCCCGAGCCCAAACCCTAACCCCAACCCTAGCCCCAACACTATCCCGAGCCCCAACCCTAACCCCAACCCTAGCCCCAACCCTAACCCCAACCCTAGCCCCCACCCTAACCCTAGCCCCCACCCTAACCCGAGCCCCAACCCTATCCCGAGCGCCAACCCTAGCCCCAACCCGAGCCCCAACCCTAGCCCCAACCCTAACCCCAGCCCTAACCCTAGCCCCAACCCTAGCCCCAACCCTAGCCCCAACCCTAGCCCCAACCCTAGCCCCAACCCTAACCCTAGCCCCAACCCTATCCCTAGCCCCAACCCAAGCCCCAGCCCTAGCCCAAACCCTAGCCCAAACCCTAGCCCAAACCCTAGCCACAACCCTAGCCCCAACCCTAACCCTAGCCCCAAACCTGACCCCAACCCTAACCCTAGCCCCAACCCTAACCCTAGCCCCAACCCTAACCCTAGCCCCAACCCTAACCCCAACCCTAACCCTAGCCCCAACCCCAACCCTAACCCTACTCCCAAACCTAACCGTAAAGCTAACCCCAACCCTAGCCTCAACCCTAGCCCTAGCCCAGAACCTAGCCCCAACCCTAACTCTAGCCCCAACCCTAACCCTAGCCCCAACCCTAACTCTAGCCCCAACCCTAACCCTAGCCCCAACCCTAACCCCAACAGTAACCCCAACCCCAACCCTAGCCCCAACCCTACCCCTAACCCTACCCCTAACCCTAGCCCCAACCCTAACCCCAACCCTAACCCTAACCCCAACCCTAACCCTAACCCCAACCCTAACCCAAACCTCAACCCTAGCCCCAACCCTAACCCTAGCCCCAACCCTAACCCAAACCCCAACCCTAGCCCCAACCCTAACCCTAGCCCCAACCCTAACCATAACCCTAGCCCCAACCCTAGCCCTAGCTCCAACCCTAACCCCAACCCTATCCCTATCTTGAGCCCTAGCCCCAACCCTAACCCCAACATTAACCCCAACATTAACCCCAACCTTAACCCCAACCCTAGCCCCAACCCTAACCTTAGCCCCAACCCTAACTTTAGCCCCAACCCTATTCCCAACCCTAGCCCCAACCCTAACTCTAGTCCCAACCCGAACCTTAGCCACAACCCTAACCTTAGCCCCAACCCTAACCCTAGCCCCAACCCTAACCCTAGCCCCAACCCTAGCCCCAACCCTATCCCTAGCACCAACCCTAGTCCCAACCCTAGCCCCAACCATAACCCTAGCCTTAACCCTAACCCTAGCCCCAACTCTAACCCTAGCCCCAACCCTAGCCGCTAATCTTAGCCCCTAAACCCAACCC
>NC_030681.2:1186978-1230016 GCF_000004195.4 Xenopus tropicalis
CCCTATGAACACATTTCCAGCATCCCCCGGGACCACACTAACAACCCTGGCAACACAATTCACTATGCACAATAAATATAATTCCATCCGCAGTGTTAGTAGTTATAGCCAAAAGAGGGACCCTGCCCCGCGCCTGATAATGTCCTGTATCTACGAGAGGCAACGTGCCCGGGGAATAGGTAACAATGGGCTCTGTAATAAACAAAGGCAAATAATATGCATTTACGTATATATATATATATAATATATCCCCAGGGGACACTGTCATGCATTAACTTATATCATCCATTGTCGCCTGCGGATATAGTGGAATCAGAGAGAGGCTTTAATATATTACTCCCCACCGTCATCTGCTGTCATAATCTGCAGATTCCTCACTTAGTCCCAGCAGGTGAAGAACTGCCCCACCCCGGCCACGAGAGGAACCGGCTCGAGCCAACAGACCCCCCCAACTGGCTGGCCCTTAGCCCCATTAACAAGTTTACAATATATAGAAAATGGCGGTAACAAGTCACCCCGCTATAGTTCCAGGGGTAACCCAGCACAAAATAAGCACTCACCCCAAATCCCCCCTAACTGGCTCTTCAGGGCGTGGCCCCCTAGCCCATAACAAGGTTACAGATATATAGAAACATTGGGGCACCAAAGCGGGGTACAGTCACCCCGCTATAGTTCCAGGGTACGCAGGCACAAAATAAGCCACTCACCCCAAATCCCCCCCTAACTGGCCTTTCAGCTGGGCCCCGTTAGCCCATAAACAAGGTTACAGATATATCAGAAACATTGGCTAACAGTCAACCCAGCATATAGTTCCAGTGGTACCCGGGGCACCCCAATAAGCAACTCAACACCCAATCACCCCCACTAAGCTGGCCTTCAGGCTGGGCCCCCTTAGCCCAATAACAAAGGTTACAGATTATATGAAACATTGGGCGGTAACAGTCATCCCTATGCATATAGTTCCAGGGGTACCAGGGCACAAAATAAGGCACCACCCAAAATCCCCCTAACTGGCCTTCGGCTGGGCACCACTTAGCCCATAACAAGGTTACAGATATATAGAAACATTGGTCTATAACAGTCACCCCGCTATAGTTCCAGGGTACCCAGGGCACAAATACCACTCACCCCAAATCCCCCCCTAACTAGCCTTCAGGCTGGGCCCCCTAGCCCATAACAAGGTTACAGATATATAGAAACATCCGGTAACAGTCACCCCGCTATAGTTCCAGGGTACCCAGGGCACAAATAAGCACTCACCCCAAATATCCCCCTAACGGCCTTCAGGCTGGGCCCCTTAGCCCATAACAAGGTTACAGATATATAGAACATTGGGTAACAGTCACCCCGCTTATAGTTCCAGGGTTACCCAGGCACAAATAAGCACTCACCCCAAATCCCCCTAACTGGCCTTTATCTGGGTGCTTATTCGCTTCTGTTTTTGACCCCAGCCAAGGCTAGGGAAGTCTAATGATCAGTTTAATATCACTAATTGCCCAGATAAGGTTGGGATCAAGAAAAAACACTTAGTAGCCGGTGTTGAAACACAGCTCTTAAAATAGGGCACAGAGGGGGGGGGGACATAATCTGTGTTAATTATTCTAAATCCATGATCAAGGTTACAATTACATGGGTGATAATCTATCTCACAACTCATTAGTCACAGAGAGATTTCCCTTTCATGAAACATGAGTGTCACTCGGGTTGGCATTCTACCTACCCATATTATACTATATACGCTACGGAATATACCCCCACAAGCCCCCCCACCCCCCCACTGTCACAGCATAGACCCCCCCATCTTTCCCCAGCACCGCCCCCCCACCCCACTGTCACGTTGTAACCCCCATATCATATAGCACATAATGTAACTGTAGTAATATATAGGCACAAATAACCCCCATCTATTCCCCCCCCCCACTTCACAGTTTGTAACCCCCATAATCATATAGCACATAATGAACTGTATAATATATAGGCACCAGAGTTATACCCCCCATTCTTTCCCCAGCAGCCCCCCCCCCCCTGTCACAGTTAACCCCCATATCATATATGCAACATAATGTAACTGATATAATATTGATAGGCCCACAGAATATACCCCCCATTCGTTTCCCCCAAGCCCCCACTGTCACAGATTTGTAACCCCCATTATCAGTATATGCACATATGTAAACTGTTATATAGGACAACAGATATACCCCCATCTTTCCCCCAGCCCCCCCCCCCCACTGATCACAGTGTAACCCATATCATATTGCACATAATGTAACTGTATAATTATAGCACAGATATACTCTCCCATCTTTCCGCCCCCCCCCCCTTGTCACAGGTAACCCCCATATTCATATATGCACTAAGTGTAACTTATAATATAAGGCCACAGATATACCCCCATCTCCCCCAAGGCCCCCCCCCCCCCACTGTCACAGTTGTAACCCCCAATCTATCAATTATGCACATAATGTAACTTGTATAATATATAGGCACCCAGAATATACCCCCATCTTCCCCGCAGCCCACTGGTCACAGTATTGTAACCCCATATGCATATATATGCCACATAAGTGAACTGTTAATATATAGGCACAGATTAATACCCCCCATTCTTCCCCCAGCCCCCCCCCCCATGTCACAGTGTAACCCCCATATCATTATAGCACATAATGTAACTGGTTATAATATATAGGCACAGATATACCCCATCTTTCCCCACCGCTCCCCCCCACTGTCACAGTGTAACCCCCATATCGAATATGACACATAATTGTAACTGTATAATATATAAGCACAGAATTATACCCCGCATCTTTATCCCCCCCACTTCAACAGTGTAACCCCCATATCATATATGCACATAATGTAACTGTATAATATATAGGCACAGATACCCCCATTCTTTCCCCCCCCCACTGTCACAGTTGTAACCCCCATATCATATGCCACATTAATGTAACTGTATAATATATAGCACAGATATGACCCCCATGCTCTTGACTTCCCCAGCCCCCCCACTGTCAAGTGTAACCCCCATATTATATATGGCATAAAATAAGTAACCACAGTGATTAACTATTATAGGCACAGATATACCCCCATCTTTCCCACCCACTTCACAGTGTAACCCCCATATTCATATCACATAATGTAACTTGTTATTATATATAGGCACAGATATACCCCATTTTCCCCAGCCCCCCCACTTCACAGTTGTAACCCATATCTACTATGCAACATAATGTAACTGATATAATATGTATAGGCACGATTATACCCCCATCTTTCCCCAGCCCCCCCCCCTGGTTACACAGTGTAACCCTATGATCATATATGACATAATGTAACTGTATATAATGGCACAGATATGACCCCCCATCTTCCCCAGCCCCCCCCCATGTGCAAGTGTAACCCCCATATCATATGCCACATAATGTAAACTGTATAATATATAGGCACGAGATAACCCCCATCTTTCCCCCAGCCCCCCCCCCCTGTCACAGTGTAACCCCCCATATCATAATATGCACATAATGTAACTGTATAATATATATAGGCACAGATATACCCCCCATCTTTCCCCAGCCCCCCCCCCTGTCCAAAGTGTACCCCCATATCATATATGCACATAATGTAACTGTATAATATATAGGCCGATTACCCCCCATCTTTCCCCCCAGCCCCCCCCCCCTGTCACAGTGACCCCATATCATATATCATAATGTAACTGTATAATAATATAGGCACAATTATACCCCCCATTCTTCCCCAGCCCCCCCCCTGCTCACAGTGTAACCCCCATATCTTATGCAATAATGTAACTTGATAATTATATAGGCACAGATATACCCCCATCTTCCCCCCCCCCCCCCCCACTGTCACAGTGTTAACCCCCATATCATATAATGCACATAATGTAACGTATAATATATAGGCACAGATATACCCCCCTCTTCCCCAGCCCCCCCCCCTGTCACAGTGTAACCCCATATCATATATGCACATAATGTAACTGTATAATATATAGCACAGATATACCCCCCATCCTTTCCCCCAGCCCCCCACCCCACTGTCACAGTGAACCCCCATATCATATATGCACATAATGTAACTGTATAAATATATAGGCACAGATATACCCCCATCTTTCCCCAGCCCCCCCCCCACTGTCACAGTGTAACCCCATATCATATATGCACATAATGTAACTGTATAAATATATAGGCACAGATAACCCCCCATCTTTTCCCCCAGCCCCCCCCCCCTGTCACAGTGTAACCCCCATATCATATAATGACATAATGTAACTGTATATATATAGGCACAGATATACCCCCCCATCTTTCCCCCAGCCCCCCCCCTGTCCACAAGTGTAACCCCATTCATATAATGCACATAATGTAACTGTATAATATATAGGCACAGAATATACCCCCATCTTCCCCCAGCCCCCCCCCTGTCACAGTGTAACCCCATATTCATATATGCACATAATGTAACTGTTTAATTATAGGCACAGATATACCCCCATCTTTCCCCCCAGCCCCCCCCCCCTGTCACAGTGTAACCCCCATTATCATATATGCACATTAATGTAACTGTTTAATATATAGCACAGATATACCCCCATCTTCCCAGCCCCCCCCCCCTGTCCACAGTGTAACCCCCATATATATATGCAACATAATGTAACTGTATAATATATAGGCACAGATATACCCCCCATTTTGCCCCCCCCCCACTGTCACAAGTGTAACCCCCATATCATATATGCACATAATGTAACTGTATAATATAGGCACAGATATACCCCCATCTTTCCCCCCAGCCCCCCCCCTGTCACAGTGTAACCCCCATATCATATATGCACATCTATGTAACTGTATAATATATAGGCACAGATATACCCCCATCTTTCCCCCGCCCCCCCCCCCCACTGTCACAGTGTAACCCCCATATCATATATGCACATAATGTAACATGTATAATATATAGGCACAGATATACCCCCCATCTTTCCCCCAGCCCCCCCCACTGTCACAGTGTAACCCCCATATCATATATGCACAATATTCTATCAGTTCTGGTTTCAGCCAGTAGAGGGAGCTCTGTTCATAGGGGTGGGGGTGAGTATCAATGAATACTGGGGGCCGAGTTGTGGCCCTTGGGGTCTGTCTGTGCAGTTCATTCCAGGTGCGGCGCTGGCGCAGGTTTATGGGGGGGGCAGATCTATTTTATAGGGGGGGGGCAGTCTATTTCAGGCCTCAGACAATGGATTCAGCGACCCACTGGGCTCCCTATTGTTTAGGCAGATAAAGACGGAGCTGTTCTTATCTCCATGGTTGCTGACACATCAGTCGCTTTGGACATTTTCTAAAGTGTTTTCGATCCCGATGAGATACAGAGAGTGCGGGTGATGCGCACAGTGGAACGTTCCGGAACATCCAGAAATATAAATGGGATGGCATCGCACCAATAATCCTTAGTCCGCCGCAATAACAGGATATAAACGGGGGGTTCACCTTAACATTAACTTTTATGTTACAGAATGTCCTATTCCTAGCAACTTTGCAATTGGTCTTTATTATTTATTTTTTATAGTTTCTGAAAATTCTATTTGCCTCTCTCTTCTGACTCTTTGCAGCTTTCAAATGTGGTCACTGACCCCAGCAGCCACCTTGCTCAGCGCCCTTTAATACCTATTGTTCCTTAACGTAAGGTGGGGTAGGCTTGATATTAATTGTGCCAGAACATTCCTTCTTACTATTGTATTTATACATATTAGAGCCATATGTTTCCTTAGACAGTACAGTATGGGGTACAGCTTATTGTGTGCCCAGAACATTCCCTCTCTGTATATTTGTATTTATACATATGTTAGGGGTGCCATAGTGTTCCCTTAGACAGTAACAGTATGGGGTACAGCTTATTGTGTGCCAGAACATTCCTTCCTTATATTTGTATTTATAACAATGGGTAGGGGTGCCATAGTGTTCCCTTAGACAGTTACAGTATGGCGGTACAGCTTATTGTGCTGCCAGAACTTCCTTTCTCTGTATATTTGTAGTTATTAGATAGGGTTAAGGGGGTTGCCATAGTTGTTTCCCTTAGACATACAGGTATGGGGGTACAGCTTATTGTGTGCCCAGAAATTCCTCTCTTGTATATTGGTATTTATACATATGGGTAGGGGTGCCATAGTGTTTCCCTTAGACAGTACAGTATGGGGGTACAGCTTAATTGTGTGCCAAGAACATTCCGCTTCCTGTATATTTGTATTATACATATGAGGTAGTGGGTGGCCATATGTGATTCCTTAGACAACAGTATGGGGTACAGCTTATTGTGTGCCCAGACATTTCCCTCTGTATATTTGTATTTATACATATGGGTTAGGGGGTGCCATAGTGTTTTCCCTAGACAGTACAGTATGGGGGTACAGCTTATTGTGTGCCCAGAACATTCCTTCTCTGTTATATTTGTATTTATACATATGGGTAGGAGGTGCCATAGTGTTTTCCTTAGACAGTACAGTATGGGGGTACAGCTTATTGTGTGCCCAGAACATTCCTTCTCTGTATATTTGTATTTATACATATGGGTAGGGGGTGCCATAGTGTTTCCCTTAGACAGTACAGTATGGGGGTACAGCTTATTGTGTGCCCAGAACATTCCCTCTCTGTATATTTGTATTTATACATATGGGTAGGGGTGCCATAGTGTTTCCCTTAGACAGTACAGTATGGGGGTACAGCTTATTGTGTGCCCAGAACATTCCTTCTCTGTATATTTGTATTTATACATATGGGTAGGAGGTGCCATAGTGTTTCCCTTAGACAGTACAGTATGGGGGTACAGCTTATTGTGTGCCCAGAACATTCCTTCCCTGTATATTTGTATTTATACATATGGGAAGGAGACAGAGGGGGTTAATATGAGAGGGGGGGGTACTGTGGGGCAGTTCTAGGGACAAGGGAAGATTCCGTACGTTCCGTTGCACAGTGGGTGCCGCTAGGGAATTACACACTGGGTTACTCTCCCAGCCACAGTCGCCATGAATAAAATGAATTAGAACAATTTCTGTTTATTTCACTTATTTTGACCCGAATGCTTTTATAGAGATAATGTCCCCCCATCTCCCTGCCAGTTACTCTCTGTGTCTCACTGTCGGCTCTAACGCTCCGTGTAATGAGATTCTGATACAAATATATTGTAACTCCCAGCGCACCTGCGGCACCGGCACAGTTACACAGTGACCCTATAGGGGCAAACTGTCAGCTCTTCTGCCCTAACTGCCCCCAAATTACATTATTTAGTGTTTTTCATACACATTATGTGCATATATGATATGGGGGTTACACTGTGACAGTGGGGGGGGGGGGGGGAAAGATGGGGGGTATATCTGTGCCTATATATTATACAGTTACATTATGTGCATATATGATATGGGGGTTACACTGTGACAGTGGGGGGGGGGCTGGGGGAAAGATGGGGGTATATCTGTGCCTATATATTATACAGTTACATTATGTGCATATATGATATGGGGGTTACACTGTGACAGTGGGGGGGGGGGGGGAAAGATGGGGGGTATATCTGTGCCTATATATTATACAGTTACATTATGTGCATATATGATATGGGGGTTACACTGTGACAGTGGGGGGGGGGGGGGAAAGATGGGGGGTATATCTGTGCCTATATATTATACAGTTACATTATGTGCATATATGATATGGGGGTTACACTGTGACAGTGGGGGGGGGGGGAAAGATGGGGGGTATATCTGTGCCTATATATTATACAGTTACATTATGTGCATATATGATATGGGGTTACACTGTGACAGTGGGGGGGGGGGCTGGGGGAAAGATGGGGGTATATCTGTGCCTATATATTATACAGTTACATTATGTGCATATATGATATGGGGGTTACACTGTGACAGTGGGGGGGGCTGGGGGAAAGATGGGGGGTATATCTGTGCCTATATATTATACAGTTACATTATGTGCATATATGATATGGGGGTTACACTGTGACAGTGGGGGGGGGGGGGCTGGGGGAAAGATGGGGGGTATATCTGTGCCTATATATTATACAGTTACATTATGTGCATATATGATATGGGGGTTACACTGTGACAGTGGGGGGGGGGCTGGGGGAAAGATGGGGGGTATATCTGTGCCTATATATTATACAGTTACATTATGTGCATATATGATATGGGGGTTACACTGTGACAGTGGGGGGGGGGCTGGGGAAAGATGGGGGGGTATATCTGTGCCTATATATTATACAGTTACATTATGTGCATATATGATATGGGGGTTACACTGTGACAGTGGGGGGGGGGGGCTGGGGGAAAGATGGGGGTATATCTGTGCCTATATATTATACAGTTACATTATGTGCATATATGATATGGGGGTTACACTGTGACAGTGGGGGGGGGGGCTGGGGGAAAGATGGGGGGGTATATCTGTGCCTATATATTATACAGTTACATTATGTGCATATATGATATGGGGGTTACACTGTGACAGTGGGGGGGGGGGGGCTGGGGGAAAGATGGGGGGGTATATCTGTGCCTATATATTATACAGTTACATTATGTGCATATATGATATGGGGGTTACACTGTGACAGTGGGGGGGGGGCTGGGGGAAAGATGGGGGGTATATCTGTGCCTATATATTATACAGTTACATTATGTGCATATATGATATGGGGGTTACACTGTGACAGTGGGGGGGGGGGGGGGGCTGGGGAAAGATGGGGGGTATATCTGTGCCTATATATTATACAGTTACATTATGTGCATATATGATATGGGGGTTACACTGTGACAGTGGGGGGGGGGGAAAGATGGGGGGTATATCTGTGCCTATATATTATACAGTTACATTATGTGCATATATGATATGGGGTTACACTGTGACAGTGGGGGGGGGGGGGGCTGGGGGAAAGATGGGGGTATATCTGTGCCTATATATTATACAGTTACATTATGTGCATATATGATATGGGGGTTACACTGTGACAGTGGGGGGGGGGGCTGGGGGAAAGATGGGGGTATATCTGTGCCTATATATTATACAGTTACATTATGTGCATATATGATATGGGGGTTACACTGTGACAGTGGGGGGGGGGCTGGGGGAAAGATGGGGGGTATATCTGTGCCTATATATTATACAGTTACATTATGTGCATATATGATATGGGGGTTACACTGTGACAGTGGGGGGGGGGGGCTGGGGGAAAGATGGGGGGTATATCTGTGCCTATATATTATACAGTTACATTATGTGCATATATGATATGGGGGTTACACTGTGACAGTGGGGGGGGGCTGGGGGAAAGATGGGGGGTATATCTGTGCCTATATATTATACAGTTACATTATGTGCATATATGATATGGGGGTTACACTGTGACAGTGGGGGGGGCTGGGGGAAAGATGGGGGGTATATCTGTGCCTATATATTATACAGTTACATTATGTGCATATATGATATGGGGGTTACACTGTGACAGTGGGGGGGGGGCTGGGGGAAAGATGGGGGTATATCTGTGCCTATATATTATACAGTTACATTATGTGCATATATGATATGGGGGTTACACTGTGACAGTGGGGGGGGCTGGGGGAAAGATGGGGGGGTATATCTGTGCCTATATATTATACAGTACATTATGTGCATATATGATATGGGGGTTACACTGTGACAGTGGGGGGGGGGCTGGGGAAAGATGGGGGTATATCTGTGCCTATATATTATACAGTTACATTATGTGCATATATGATATGGGGGTTACACTGTGACAGTGGGGGGGGGCTGGGGGAAAGATGGGGGGTAGCTATTAGCTCTGTGCCAATGTCTCACACTATAATGTTAGGAAGCTGTTTGTGTGTAAGTAGCGGCTCCCTGGGAAATACAGATAAACAGAAATGATCTCAGGCTGTAAATTCTTCCCATAAATCAGTTTCTTCAGCACTAAAAACCCAGTCCCCCCCCCCCCCCCCCCCCGGGCAGAGCCATAAAGAATGGCCGCTCCATGATCTGCTGCTGAATCTGATTGTGGGCAGCGGAGGAATGAGGCGATACCTGCCTGGCCCCTAATGATCAGCCGCAGAGCCTTTATCTGTCTGGCAGCTCAATGCGGGGGGGTTTGGGGGTACAATAAGCTCACAGCCACGTTCCTTTGTAGGTGCAGGAAAATTACATTCTGTATGTGCCCCGGGGTCCAAATAATGATCTGGGTCCTGGCTGCTTAAGAAGGAAGAGCAATGGGGGGGGGGGGGGGTGTCTAAAGAGAATTGAATAGAACCCAGAGAGTATGGGGGGCATTCTGGGTAATGGGGCTCCCCCCCCCCACAAAATGTAACTTTCCATGCACACAGGCCCCACCCCCGAGGATCCTGCATGCATTGCCGGCTCTGTATTTGCCCTGTGGGTATAAATAAACTATTCAGTGGCCAATAGAAACATTCAGTGGCCAAGTACAGAATCCTCCCTGCCCGAACATACAATTAAATCACATGATCTCAGCCCTGACCCAGTATAGATAATAACTGCCAATGGTTGGTTGATCAGTGTTGGGGCCGCATTATTATTGTAACAAGGGATCTCATTGCGGCAAAAGGACTTTACCCCCAAAATACATTAGAATTCCCTGCCATTCGGCTGCTTTGCCTCACGTTTCACCTTCCCCCGGGCCCAGGGATGCTCTTCAGCGCCGTCCCGCAGTGCCAGGAACTACATACAGATTGGCGGCACAGGCCGACGGCATAAAGCAAATATCCCAGGGCACAATGTTAATGAAACGATAATTAGAGAATACAAATAACCTGGAATTGAGTCTGACTGGGCTCTGAGCCTCCAAATCACTCAGAGAGAGGAAAAGTGAGGGATATTTACCCTTTATCTGCACCTTTGGAGCTGCCTTTGTGGGGCTTCATTAAGGAAGGGACAGAAAATGTCAGCGATTGCCCCTGTCTGACTGCAACATCCGTATGGGGGCTATAGAATTTGTCATTTAAGAGCAATAGTAGATAGAGTGAGCCAGGAGGAAAAATGTAGGACAAGGTGGGGACAGTAGGGCAATTTGACAACAATGGGGCAAAATAGACATAGATTCAAATGGAGACAGTAGGGCAATATGGCAGAGGTAGGGCAAGATGGAGACAATGGAGGCAAAATGGAGACATTAGGGCAAGATGGAGACAGTAGGGCAAGATGGGGACAGTAGAGCAAGATGGAGACAGCAGGGCAAGATGGAGACAGTAGGGCAAGATGGAGACAGTAGGGCAAGATGGGGACAGTAGGGCAAGATGGGGACAGTAGGGCAAGATGGAGACAGTAGGGCAAGATGGGGACAGTAGGGCAAGATACAGACATGATTTAGACAGTAGGGCTATATGGCAGAAGTAGGGCAAAATGGATACAATGGGGCAAGATGGAGACAGTAGGGCAAGATGGGGACAGTAGGGCAAGATGGGGACAGTAGGGCAAGATGGAGACAGTAGGGCAAGATGGAGACAGTAGGACAAGATGGAGACAGTAGGACAAGATGGGGACAGTAGGGCAAGATGGAGGCAGTAGGACAAGATGGGGACAGTAGGGCAAGATACAGACATGATTTAGACAGTAGGGCTATATGGCAGAAGTAGGGCAAAATGGATACAATGGGGCAAGATGGAGACAGTAGGGCAATATGTCAGAGGTAGGGCAATATGTCAGAGGTAGGGCAAGATGGAGACTGTAGGGCAAGATGGAGACAATAGGGCAAGATGGAGACAGTAGGGCAAGATGGAGACAATAGGGCAAGATGGAGACAATAGGGCAAGATGGAGACAGTAGAGCAAGATGGAGACAGCAGGCAAGATGGAGACAGTAGGCAAGATGGAGACAGTAGGGCAAGATGGAGACAGTAGGGCAAGATGGAGACAGTAGGGCAAGATGGAGACAGTAGGGCAAGATGGAGACAGTAGGGCAAGATGGAGACTGTAGGGCAAGATGGAGACAGTAGGGCAAGATGGAGACAGTAGGGCAAGATGGAGACAGATAGGGCAAGATGGAGACTGTAGGGCAAGATGGAGACTGTAGGGCAAGATGGAGACAGTAGGGCAAGATGGAGACAGTAGGACAAGATGGAGACAGTAGGACAAGATGGGGACAGTAGGGCAAGATGGAGACAGTAGGGCAAGATGGAGACAGTAGGACAAGATGGAGACCGTAGGGCAAGATGGAGACCGTAGGGCAAGATGGAGACAGTAGGGCAAGATGGATACAATGGGGCAATATGACAGCCCTTTAGCTGCCGTTAATAAATCTGTTTTACAGCAAAAGGAGATTTTGTTCAACCACAACCCATGGGCTACTGAGTGACCCTTATTCCATTATATAAACATGAGCCCCCACAAAGCTGTTTCACATTGGGCTTCCGCCACCATTAAATCATACAGTAATGTGCGAGTCAATGGGCAGAGAGGGACTATTACATTATTATGTGGCACAGAGAATGCACTGGGGCCCCGGGCTGAGCTTTGGGCTGAATGATGGGATGTGGGGCCCAAGGACAGGCGGCAGGATGAGCTTCTATTGCATCTAATTATCTTTAATTTAAGCCAATTAGTCCTGCAGCAATTAGCAGTAAATTGCCCGTGCTGCGCTACCTGCGCGTCTGAACGCCCCCCGAGCAGCGCCCGCTATAATTAATACATGGCTCAGGTTCCCACGTCACTAATCAGAACTGGGAGTTTTGTTGGAGCGGAACATAAAATTCCCATTACCGCCCGCTCTCTGCCGATAAATGGAGCCCGGAGACTCGCACAAATGGGATCAGATGGGTTTGTTGTTGTACAAGTCAAACATATTCTGCCATTCAATCAAAAGGCAACTTGGCAGGGACGGGAACCTACAGTGTGAGACTTCAATAGCCGCTGGGGATTGTGGGAGGTGTAGTTTAGCAGCCGGGATTGCCCGGCTCTTTATTGTTATGGTATCTGGAAATGCTGAACTGACCTACTGAGTGTAGCCAGGTACATCAAGGCATTGCTTGTTGGTATTACTTATCTGTAAGGGGGACATACAGGCTTGCGCTACCGATTCGGCCCATCCAGACCAAGTTGGCAGCTTTTTGTCTAGATATGGATCTTCCAATATTTACACTTATGTTCAGCCTTGCTTTCTTTATCATTCACAAAACTTCCTTGTGTCTAATGTATGATGTCTTCTTAGCCATGTACCTCTATGTTCCCTTGGTCATTCCTATATCTCCACATTCAGTTGGCTCCTTAGCCATGTACCTCTATGTTCCCTTGGTTCCCATTCCTATATCTCCACATTCAGTTGGCTCCTTAGCCATGTACCTCTATGTTCCCTTGGTTCCCATTCCTATATCTCCACATTCAGTTGGCTCCATGGCCATGTACCTCTAGTGTTCATTCCTATATCTCCACATTCAGTTGGCTCCTTAGCCATGTACCTGTATGTTCCCTTGGTTCCCATTCCTATATCTCCACATTCAGTTGGCTCTTTAGCCATGTACCTGTATGTTCCCTTGGTTCCCATTCCTATATCTCCACATTCAGTTTGCTCCATGGCCATGTACCTCTATGTTCCCTTGGTTCCCATTCCTATATCTCCACATTCAGTTGGCTCCATGGCCATGTACCTCTAGTGTTCATTCCTATATCTCCACATTCAGTTGGCTCCTTAGCCATGTACCTGTATGTTCCCTTGGTTCCCATTCCTATATCTCCACATTCAGTTGGCTCCTCAGCCATGTACCTCTAGTGTTCATTCCTATATCTCCACATTCAGTTGGCTCCTTAGCCATGTACCTGTATGTTCCCTTGGTTCCCATTCCTATATCTCCACATTCAGTTGGCTCCATGGCCATGTACCTCTAGTGTTCATTCCTATATCTCCACATTCAGTTGGCTCCTTAGCCATGTACCTGTATGTTCCCTTGGTTCCCATTCCTATATCTCCACATTCAGTTGGCTCCATGGCCATGTACCTCTAGTGTTCATTCCTATATCTCCTCATTCAGTTGGCTCCTTAGCCATGTACCTGTATGTTCCCTTGGTTCCCATTCCTATATCTCCACATTCAGTTGGCTCCATGGCCATGTACCTCTAGTGTTCATTCCTATATCTCCACATTCAGTTGGCTCCTTAGCCATGTACCTGTATGTTCCCTTGGTTCCCATTCCTATATCTCCACATTCAGTTGGCTCCATGGCCATGTACCTCTAGTGTTCATTCCTATATCTCCTCATTCAGTTGGCTCCTTAGCCATGTACCTCTATGTTCCCTTGGTTCCCATTCCTATATCTCCACATTCAGTTGGCCTCACCACTTCCATCCCATACCTCATGTCCAGATGATTGCTCCATACCTTATAATTAACTTTTCCCTGATACCCCCATATTCACTTGACTCCCCATTCCCATATTTTCTTATTGACTCAGTGCTGAGTGACAGTGGGGGACAGTAAATGTTGAGACTGGGGGGGCCCCACAGTATAGCACACCATTAGCCTTACACTTAATAAGCTCCCACCACCCACAATGTGTTGCATGTGCATATTGGTACACCATTTGGGCCCCAAGATGGTGCATTTTGTGGTCACTGTGACCCCTCTATTTTCTCTCCCAGGTGTGACCCCTCTATTTTCTCTCCCAGGTCAATGCCTTCCTCTCTTTCGTTTTCCCAATGGTGGTCATTTCCGTGCTGAACACCATCATTGCCAACCAACTGATCATCATGGTGAAACAAGCCCACCAGGAGAACCAAGTGTGCACCATCGGGGGGCAGCAGACGGTCCTGAGCATGTCGATAGAACCCAGCCGAATCCAGTCGCTGAAACATGGCGTCCGAGTCCTGAGTACGTACATCTCCTCCTTTCTTTATTCCCCCCCAGGCACAGTGTTACGCTCCTTTATACACGACAATAAATAATTCAGTTTAACATTAAAAAAATGCACTGGATTAATAAACAGGCAGATATAATTTATTGTAACGGGGGGAACGTGCCAAGACCAGAGCCAAACATGAAATCATTTCTCTCCAAAAGGCAAGAGAAGAATGTATCACCTCCCCTCGCTCCCGTCGGCCTCATTTGTCTATTTCCATACAGGGGGGGCTAATCCTACCCAGTGCCGTTATTACTCATCTGTGAGCCCCACAGCTTTGGCTCAAACATATTTCCCCTTTAATCAATCTGCTATTTCTCTCTACCTTCACCCCCCCCTATACTTTGTGCCGACGATTGTGCTATTCCCTGCACAATAGTCATTTTAAAAGACAATACACATAGGATACTATGGAAAACTTGAACTGCATAAGAGCTAGATTTAAGTCAGAACTGCAGGTGAGTTGTACCATGACAGAGCTAGATATCAGTCAGTACTGCAGGGGAGTTGTACCGTGACAGAGCTAGATATCAGTCAGTACTGCAGGTGAGTTGTACCGGGACAGAGCTAGATATCAGTCAGTACTGCAGGTGAGTTGTACCGTGACAGAGCTAGATATCAGTCAGTACTGCAGGGGAGTTGTACCGGGACAGAGCTAGATATCAGTCAGTACTGCAGGGGAGTTGTACCGTGACAGACCTAGATATCAGTCAGTACTGCAGGGGAGTTGTACCGGGACAGAGCTAGATATCAGTCAGTACTGCAGGGGAGTTGTACCGTGACAGAGCTAAATATCAGTCAGTACTGCAGGGGAGTTGTACCGGGACAGACCTAGATATCAGTCAGTACTGCAGGGGAGTTGTACCGGGACAGAGCTAGATATCAGTCAGTACTGCAGGTGAGTTGTACCGTGACAGAGCTAGATTCAGTCAGTACTGCAGGGGAGTTGTACCGGGACAGAGCTATATCAGTCAGTACTGCAGGGGAGTTTGTACCGGGACAGAGCTAGATATCAGTCAGTACTGCAGGGGAGTTGTACTGTGACAGAGCTAGATATCAGTCAGTACTGCAGGGGAGTTGTACGGGACAGAGCTAGATATCAGTCAGTACTGCAGGGCGAGTTGTACCGTGACAGAGCTAGATATCAGTCAGTACAGCAGGGGAGTTGTACCGTGACAGAGCTAGATATCAGTCAGTACTGCAGGTGAGTTGTACCGTGACAGAGCTAGATATCAGTCAGTACTGCAGGGGAGTTGTACCGGGACAGAGCTAGATATCAGTCAGTACTGCAGGGGAGTTGTACCGTGACAGAGCTAGATATCAGTCAGTACTGCAGGGGAGTTGTACCGTGACAGAGCTAGATATCAGTCAGTACTGCAGGTGAGTTGTACCGGGACAGAGCTAGATATCAGTCAGTACTGCAGGGGAGTTGTACCGTGACAGAGCTAGATATCAGTCAGTACTGCAGGTGGAGTTGTACCGTGACAGAGCTAGATATCAGTCAGTACTGCAGGGGAGTTGTACTGTGACAGAGCTAGATATCAGTCAGTACTGCAGGGGAGTTGTACCGTGACAGAGCTAGATATCAGTCAGTACTGCAGGGGAGTTGTACCGTGACAGAGCTAGATATCAGTCAGTACTGCAGGGGAGTTGTACCGTGACAGAGCTAGATATCAGTCAGTACTGCAGGTGAGTTGTACCGTGACAGAGCTAGATATCAGTCAGTACTGCAGGGGAGTTGTACCGTGACAGAGCTAGATATCAGTCAGTACTGCAGGTGAGTTGTACCGGGACAGAGCTAGATATCAGTCAGTACTGCAGGTGAGTTGTACCGGGACAGAGCTAGATATCAGTCAGTACTGCAGGGGAGTTGTACCGGTGACAGAGCTAGATATCAGTCAGTACTGCAGGGAGTTGTACCGTGACAGAGCTAGATATCAGTCAGTACTGCAGGTGAGTTGTACCGGGACAGAGCTAGATATCAGTCAGTACTGCAGGGGAGTTGTACCGGGACAGAGCTAGATATCAGTCAGTACTGCAGGGGAGTTGTACCGTGACAGAGCTAGATATCAGTCAGTACTGCAGGGGAGTTGTACCGGGACAGAGCTAGATATCAGTCAGTACTGCAGGGGAGTTGTACCGTGACAGAGCTAGATATCAGTCAGTACTCGTCACCTACTTTCCTCCATGCAGATCGAGCGGTTCCGTCAGATCCGTATCAGTTGGGATTTGGTCTCATCAGTAGAAATTACATTATAAATTCATTAAGGCGTTTGCGGCTCAGAGCCGGCGCGTGTAATCCCTCGGGGGGCGCTCTGAACACAACTCCTCTCCGGTACAATGAATTAATCCGCTTTAAACATAACAATGTCTGGGAGGCACCAACGCGCAAAGAGTTTTATTCCCCGGGGTCAATGGGCCCGACTGCCGCGCAAACACCTTCTAATCACTTCTCTCCCACTGATCTGAGTGACCCCCCCACCCCCCCGGGGGGCTGAATAAATGCATTGGGGGGAGTCTGGGGCACCCCTACTTTCTGACACACTGGGAGTTGCAGTTCAACAACAGAGGGATATTCCAGATTTCCAAGTACTTTCTGCTCCGAGAAGTGAAGCCTTCTGGGTATTTGCATAGTAATAAGCCAAACAGCTGCCCCGGCCGCCATCTTGTAATGGGAGGAGCTTTATTTGTTTATTCAGCAATAAGTTTTATAGGGAGAGTCTCTCAGGCGCGGAAATACTACTGATTTACTCACAGCGAGTAATGTGCCGAGCTCAACTGTAACTTGTACACAGGTATCAGCAGGGCAACAGGGAGACAGTAGGGCAACAGGGAGACAGTAGGGCAACAGGGAGACAGTAGGGCAAGATGGAGACAGTAGGGCAACAGGGAGACAGTAGGGCAAGATGGAGACAGTAGGGCAACAGGGAGACAGTAGGGCAAGATGGAGACAGTAGGGCAAGATGGTGAGACAAGTAGGGGGCAAACAGGGCGACAGTCAGTGCCGAGAGCTAGTAAGTTATAGGAGATAGAATCAGATCGATGCAGCTTCCGCATGTCGAGCGGAAAGAGACCGTAGGTTCTTCCAGGCGAGTAAGGACTGCCGACAGTTCAGGCATGTAGTAGAGCAAAAGTAATGATAGCATGACCTGTAAGGTTGCAACAGCGCCGCGATGCTGGCGAGATGAGTGCTCGCAAGAGCATATGACGACACGTAGGGCTCGACACATCGCCTGAGTGAACTAGTAGTGACGTCGACAAACGTTCGCGCAGAATGCAGGGTAAGAGGTCTTGCAACAGGCGAAGCAGTTGCAGCGACGCACCGCGACGCAACAGTGTAGGTAAGAATAATGGTACAGCATCAACTGTAGGGCTAAGATTGGAGACAGTAGTGGCAAGTCGATAGCGGCTAGAGGTCAATTTCCGCGCGAGGGAGTACGCAGCTCAGGCGCAGATTGGAGACAGTTGGGCAACAAGGCGAGAGACATGAGTAGTAGGGACAAAAGCTGGAGACAAGTGATTACGGTCACGTGCAAAGGAGTCCATGTGGAGAGGCAGCAAGATGGAGGTCACGTTAGCCGAGCATGCCCGCAACGATGGGAGACAGTAGGGCAACAGGGAGACCGTAGGGCAAGATGGAGACCGTAGGCAGCAACAAGGGAGACAGATAGGGCAAGATGGAGACAGTAAGGGCAACAGGGGGGACAAAGAAAAAACCAAATGTAACCGATGATAAGACGACTAAAGATAGGAGACAGTAGGCGCGGCAAGATGGAGTCAACAAGTAGGGCAATATGCCTGAGGACGAGTGGCGAAAGTCTTCCAGCATGAGCCCAGATGGCTCGCAATCAGATGTAGGAAAAATAGCAATAGATGGAGACGCATCTCAAACGCGTCAGGGCAAAGTCTTGCAAGATATGGCATGCGCGACAGTCCAACGCGCAATGATAGCATGAATGGAAAGACCATGTAACGTGACGTCGCCCTAAGATGGAAGACAGTAGGGCAAGATATGGCAGACAGTAGACAAGATGGGGACAAGTAGGTGCAAGATGGATGACTAGTAGGTCAAGCACTCGCCGCGCTAGAGGGGTCAGAGTCTTGCACGCAGACTGTGGGCACCGTACGTCACAAGATTGTAGGTGACAGAGATATGAGTGCCAGGTATGGACGACAAGCTTAGGACAAGATGGATATCAACGTAGGGCAAGTCTTCCAGCATGCACACGATCGGAGACAAGTAGGCTCGAGACTAAGGTATGGTAACAGATAAAGATGAATAAGAGATTCGGCAGACATGTAGTGGCAAGATGGAGTACCCACGTTGGAGCCAGAGAGATGCAGAGGGTACATTGTCAGGCGCACACGATGGGCAAGTAGACCACGCTCACGGCTCATGTAGTAAAAATGAGCAAGATGTGAGAAGTTAGGCACATCAAGATGGAGACAGTAGGGCATCACCGTAGTGGGGGAGCACAATGAATTGTATCCAGAATCGGAGGCACACTGCGTAGCGACAAGATGGGGCCAGTCCAGGTGCTAAGATGGGGTGAGACCAAGATAAGTTAGACATAGATTGGTGAGCGGACACGTAGGTCCTGGGGGCAAGAGTCTTGTGAGACCCCAGAGTTACCGTGCCCCCAACAATAGGTAGTCTGGAGACAAGTAGAGGAACAAGAATGATGAGAGTGACAGTAGACGTCACTGCAAGATGGAGCCAGTAGGACAAGATGCGAGACAGTTAGGTAACAAGATGGAGACAGTAGGTCTTGGGGCAAGCAGTCGTATGGAGATACAGTAGGACAAGATGGGGACAGTAGGCCAGCGAAATGCACTCGGCGAGACCAGTGGCGCAACTCAGGGCACGAAACAGTAGGGCTAGATGGTAGAACGTATTGTAAAAGAGATAATATTGTCACTGCAACAGGTCTACTAGTAGGGGTGAAGGCAATTGGTGTGAGACAGTAGCGCGCAGAGACGGAAAATCGAGCTCGCCGCCGCATAGGCTAGACTAGTAGGGAAGATGGAGAAACAGTAGGGCAATAGGAGAGTCAGTAAAGGGGCAAGATGGAGACCGTGGGCAAAGGGAGACGAGTAGCGCAAAGAATGGAGACAGTAGGGCAAGATGGAGACAGTAGGGCCAAGTGGAACAGTAGGGCAAGATGAAGACAGTAGGGAAGATGGAGACAGTAGGGCAAGCTGGGGACAGTAGGCAGAAGCAAATTTGGAAAAGGGGAACAGTGGGGCAAGATGGAACAAGTAGGGGCAAATCGGAGACAGTAGGACAAGATGGGGACAGTAGGGCAAAGATGGAGCAGTAGGGCAAAGATGGGGACAGCTCAGGGCAAAGATTGGAGACAGTAGGTAACGCCTAGATGGAGAACACAGTTAGGAAGCAAGATGGAGACTATGTAGGATTCAACTCAGATGGAGCCAGTAGGGCAAGATGGAGATTACGCTAGCGCGCATATAGAGTGGGACAGTAAAGGGCAACGAAGTGGTTAGACAGTCATTCGGCAGCACAGATGGAGTGACCAGTACGGCCACAAGTGGGGACAAGTAGGCCAAGAATTGGAGACAGTAGTGGCAAGATGGGACGTAGGACGATGGAGACAGTTTAGGGAAGATGGAGCACCAGTAGGCGCACACAGAATGAGGTGACAGGTTAGGACAAGATGGGGATCAGTTAAAAGGAGCAGATATGGTGGAGACAGTAGGACAATAATTGGGTGCAACACGTAGGTGCATAGATGGAGACAGTAGGTCCACAAGAGATGGAAGAGAGCATGTTAGTGGACATAGACGCGAGACCGTAGGAGCAAGATGGACGACAGTAGGGAGTCAAGAGTGGACGACAGTCAGGACAAGATGGAGACAGTAGGACAGAATGGAGACAGTAAGGGCAACGATGGAGACAGATAAGTGACAGGAGATGGGTGAAGCAGTAGTCAAGCAAAGAATAGGAGACAAGTAGGTGAACAGTTGGGAGACAGTAGGTCACGACAAGTTGGGGAACAGTAGGGCAAGATGGAGACAATACCAGTGAGCTGATCATCAATTCACATATAGAAAGAGACGCTCGCTGTGTGACAAGTATGTGCGAGAGGAATCGTCTCTCGGCCAGAGACAAGTTGGCGCACTCGGTGGGGCTTGCCCGGAGTTCAGACAGACATATCTCGGGGAGGCCACTGACCGTATCAGTAAGTAGTTACAGAAGGAGGGGGTTCGGGGGGCAGGTCGGGGACCTTGGAACACTTTTTGGCTGCAGAACAAATGCCCCGACCTCCTTTGGGTTTAGAACAAAACTGAATAGAAATAAATCGAGGTTTTCCAAGAAACGTAAAGACAATTTATCTCAATGCGACAAAGTGAGGCGAATCCTGACGGGGGGGGGGAGGGGGACTGGGGGAGATTTATGGGGGGGTTTAGTATTCAGCCGGCGAGCCATCCTTTATTCACAGTCTGAGCCCCCCCCATTCCCCCCCCCCCATTCCCCCCTGCGCTTCTCCTTCTGCTCCAATGCCAGGCCTGCTCCGTGTAACCGGGGCAATAAAACATTTTTTGGGGGCAATAAAATATTTCTTTGGGGCAATTAACCATTTGGAGGGAAACTGGGAACCGTTACAATGTTTTTCATTGCTCTGCATCATGGGAAATGGATCTGAGAGGCGCTAAGGCCAACGCCTGCCCCCCCCCAATCGCCGCGTAGGCGATTTTTCCGCTCGCCGGAGTGGATTTAACGCTTTCACCCCCGTGCGGTTCCACCTGATCAAACAAATCGCACTCGGGGTCCTGTGCGGCGGCGCATTAAGCGCAGGGGGAGAATAAACATCATTAAATGGAGTAAAAATATCACAGGGACAATTTCACTCTGAAAATAACGCGACTGTCACTCAGGCTGAAGCCGCCGCACCGTCAACCAATGTAAGGAACCTCATAACGGAACATATAATACCAGTGCGGTGTAGTTATATCACCTGGTAATCCTTAATCCCTTTTACGTGCGCGGCTGACATAAGGGTGCTCAGGGACGCTTCTTTTGAGGGTGCCAACCAAGCGTCACTGCTCCCTGATATACAAGCGGCACAAAGGGAGGGGAGTAATGTCGAGCGCTTAACATTGCTACTGTCTCGCATCTTGCCCCCACTGTCTCCATCTTGCCCCACTAGAGTCCTCCTCATGCTTTGCGCTCACAAACTAGTCTATCTCATCTTAGCACTCCTACTGACCCGTATCTCTCGCCCACTGTCTGTCTTCCATCTTCGTGCCTGGCGTGTCTCCATCTTGCCTGCCTAACTGTCTCCCTATCTTCGCCCACTGCTCTACATGTCTGAGTCCGCCTACCACTGTCCTCCCATCTTTGCCCCCGCTGGTCTCCATCTGCCCCGCTGTCCTGCCATCCTTGCACCTCCACTGTCCTCTCATCTTGAGACACCACAATCCTAGTCTCACTCTGCCCTCCGTCCGCTACTACCTTGCCCTACTTTTGTCCACTTGCCCTAACTGTCAGTCCATTCTGCTCTAGAGCTGGGGTCGCTCCAATACGCTTCTTTCCTCACTGTCCATCTCTCGCCACACTGCACTGTCATCCTAATCTTGGCGCCCTCACCTCGTTCCCCCAATACTTGGCCCTATGGTCTTCCATGCTTAAGACAAACTATAATACGTCTGTCTCCTCTTAGACCTCTACTGTCTCCATCTTGCCCACTGTCTGCCATCTTGCCTAACTGTCCCCATCTTGCCCCTATTTCCTGCTCCTCATGCTTGCCCTAATGTCTGCCAGTGCTCTAGCCCTACTGTCTCCATCTTGCCCCCTAAGTCCTGTCTTCTCCTGCTTGCCACGCAGTGCTACCCTAGTCCTCCAATCTTTGCTCTAGCTGTCCCATCTTGCCTATCTCGTCCCCATCTTCGCCCTACATCTGTGTCACCTGTAAAAACACTCAATATCTTGGCCCTACATCGGTCTCTACATCTTGCTCCCTACTGTCTCCATCTTGCCCTACTGTCTCCATCTTGCCCTACTGTCCCCATCACTTTGCCCTACTGTCTCCTCTTGTCCCTACTGTCTCCATGCTTGCCCTACTGTCCTATCTTGCTTGGCGTTACTGTCTCCATCTTGCCACTAACTGTCTTGTCCCTCTTGCCTACTGTCTCCATCTTGGCCCTAACCTGTCCATCTAGGCCCTATCTGATTCGCAATCTCTGTGCCTACTGTCTCATCTTGTCTCTCGTTCTATCTCTCGCCACTAGCTTGTCTCGATCTCTTATGGCTCCTACTGTCCAAAATCAATAATGTCCTACTGTCGCCCATCTACGTTCGACCCTTCTACCTTGGTGTGCATGCCTATGCCAGCTAGCTGTCTTCCATCTTGCCCTATCCCTGTCCCATCTTGGTCCTACTGTCTCCCAATCTTTGCCCTACTGTCTCCATCTTGCCCTACTGTTTTCCAATCCTTGCCCTCCTCAGGTACTCCTCGCATCTTGCCTACGAGCGCTACTGTTCCATGCCTTGCTCTGTCTCGCATATTTTCCTATTGCAATAAGCCGAACGTGGAGGCTTGAGCAGTGTTAGGTTCTTGCACAATAGATATCTGGCAGTTTTTATCCAGATGTTGGTCAGATGGAGGTTCCCCCTATAGGGCATGGCCGGTATTACAATGAGGGGGTTGCTGATTACTCTTTAGGCAGAATGTGTCTGCAGTAGAATTCCAGTTCTTATCGGGGGGAGGGGATCGGGCTGGTATTACTGCCCCACTATCTCCTTCAGAGCAGAATGTTCATTAAGATTAGACTTTCCGGATCTTCTGGCGCTTTTATCCGGCTTTAAGCTTCACACCAGCCTCCCCGTTCCTCTATCCCCATTGGGCGCCGGGGCTGAGCCGCGGGGATTTATACGGAGACGCCGCTGAGCTGCGAGCGCATTGTATGCGACTTAGAGCTCTGATGTCTCAATGCAGTGACTGCGCAGTCTGTGGGCGAATGAGGGACAGTCGGGCGCTTTTGTACCGCTCCCACCCTCCCATGGGGGCAACTGTGTGACATTTTGTGTATCGATTGCCCCGGGTTCATAATTACAGCAGAAAAACAAATGGCATTAACCCCTGCAGTGCTGAAAGGAAAAGCGACGTACTGTCGCAGTTCATATCCTTAGATGAGATTATTTATCAAAAGGGGGCACAGCTCCGGGGGCCAATATGTCCTTTACCCCCATAGATCAACTTCTTATCCTGTCTTTATAGAGCGCTGACTGATGTCTCGCAATGTAACAGGAGACAGTTCTCCTCTATGAATCAGCTGGCATGCAACATTGTTTCAGGAGTCAGACCCACAGGGGGTGAAACATTGTTTCAGGAGTCAGACCCTCAGGGGGTGAAACATTGTTTCAGGAGTCAGACCCTCAGGGGGTGCAACATTGTTTCAGGACTCGGACCCAGGAGGGGGTGCAACATTGTTTCAGGAGTCAGACCCTCAGGGGGTGCAACATTGTTTCAGGACTCGGACCCAGGAGGGGGTGCAACATTGTTTCAGGAGTCAGACCCAGGAGGGGGTGCAACATTGTTTCAGAAGTTGGACCCTGGAGGGGGTGCAACATTGTTTCAGGAGTCAGACCCACAGGGGGTGCAACATTGTTTCAGGAGTCAGACCCACAGGGGGTGAAACATTGTTTCAGGAGTCAGACCCTCAGGGGGTGCAACATTGTTTCAGGAGTCAGACCCACAGGGGGTGCAACATTGTTTCAGGAGTCAGACCCACAGGGGGTGCAACATTGTTTCAGGACTCGGACCCAGGAGGGGGTGCAACATTGTTTCAGGAGTCAGACCCAGGAGGGGGTGCTACATTGTTTCAGAAGTCGGACCCTGGAGGGGGTGCAACATTGTTTCAGAAGTCGGACCCAGGAGGGGGTGCAACATTGTTTCAGGAGTCAGACCCACAGGGGGTGCAACATTGTTTCAGGACTCGGACCCAGGAGGGGGTGCAACATTGTTTCAGGAGTCAGACCCAGGAGGGGGTGCAACATTGTTTTTCAGAAGTTGGACCCTGGCGGGGGGTGGCAACATTGTTTCAGAAGTCGGACCCAGGAGGGGGTGCAACATTGTTTCAGGAGTCAGACCCACAAGGGGTGCAACATTGTTTAGGACTCGGACCCAGGAGGGGGTGCAACATTGTTTCAGGAGTCAGACCCAGGAGGGGGTGCAACATTGTTTCAGAAGTTTGGGGGTTGGTGGGTTGAGGGGTGCGGACCCTGGAGGGGGTGCAACATTTGTTTCAGGAGTCAGACCCACAGGGGGTGCAACATTGTTTCAGGAGTCAGACCCACAGGGGGTGCAACATTGTTTCAGGAGTCAGACCCACAAGGGGGTGCAACATTGTTTCAGGACTCGGACCCAGGATAGGGGGTGCAACATTGTTTCAGGAGTCAGACCCAGGAGGGGGTGCAACATTGTTTCAGAAGTTGGACCCTGGAGGGGGTGCAACATTGTTTCAGGAGTCGGACCCAGGAGGGGGTGCAACATTGTTTCAGAAGTCGGACCCAGGAGGGGGTGCAACATTGTTTCAGAAGTCGGACCCAGGAGGGGGTGCAACATTGTTTCAGAAGTCAGACCCAGGAGGGGGTGCAACATTGTTTCAGAAGTTGGACCCTGGAGGGGG
This sequence comes from Xenopus tropicalis, assembly GCF_000004195.4. NCBI lineage: Eukaryota > Metazoa > Chordata > Amphibia > Anura > Pipidae > Xenopus > Xenopus tropicalis. The sequence continues at coordinate 1,212,554 of NC_030681.2, forward strand.
TGCAACATTGTTTCAGGAGTCGGACCCAGGAGGGGGTGCAACATTGTTTCAGAAGTCGGACCCAGGAGGGGGTGCAACATTGTTTCAGAAGTCGGACCCTGGAGGGGGTGCAACATTGTTTCAGGAGTCGGACCCAGGAGGGGGTGCAACATTGTTTCAGAAGTCGGACCCAGGAGGGGGGTGCAACATTGTTTCAGAAGTCGGACCCAGGAGGGGGTGCAAACATTGTTCAGGAGTCGGACCCAGGAGGGGGTGCAACATTGTTTTCAGGAGTCGGACCCGGAGGGGGTGCAACATTGTTTCAGAAGTCGGACCCAGGAGGGGGTGCAACATTGTTTCAGGAGTCGGACCCAGGAGGGGGTGCAAACATTGTTTCAGAAGTTCGGACCCAGGAGGGGGTGCAACATTGTTTCAGAAGTCGGACCCAGGAGGGGGTGCAACATTGTTTCAGGAGTCGGACCCAGGAGGGGGTGCAACATTGTTTCAGGAGTCGGACCCAGGAGGGGGTGCAACATTGTTTCAGAAGTCGGACCCAGGAGGGGGTGCAACATTGTTTCAGAAGTCGGACCCAGGAGGGGGTGCTACATTGTTTCAGGAGTCAGACCCACAGGGGGTGCAAAATTTTTTCAGGAGTCGGACCCAGGAGGGGGTGCTACATTGTTTCAGGAGTCGGACCCAGGAGGGGGTGCTACATTGTTTCAGGAGTCAGACCCACAGGGGGTGCAAAATTTTTTCAGGAGTCGGACCCAGGAGGGGGTGCTACATTGTTTCAGGAGTTGGACCCAGGAGGGGGTGCAACATTGTTTCAGAAGTCGGACCCAGGAGGGGGTGCAACATTTTTTCAGGAGTTGGACCCAGGAGGGGGTGCTACATTGTTTCAGGAGTCGGACCCAGGAGGGGGGGCTACATTGTTTCAGAAGTCGAACCCAGGAGGGGGGCTACATTGTTTCAGGAGTCGGACCCAGGAGGGGGGGCTACATTGTTTCAGGAGTCGGACCCAGGAGGGGGGGCTACATTTTTTCAGGAGTCGGACCCAGGAGGGGGTGCAACATTGTTTCAGGAGTCGGACCCAGGAGGATTGGTCCCTCTCAAGCCTGTGGATAGAGCGGCAGATTGATTTTGAATGTCTCGTATCCTCGAAGGGTTTAGAAAGGGAAATAAATATTTATGGCGGAACTTTCCCCCCGTAGGAGCGAGACGAGCGCCACCTGTACAATTGGCTTTAGATTAATTGGAATATAAAAATAGCCGAGTCCCAGGGAGAATTGGAGCAGGCGGCTGCCTATCAGCCCGATATGATTAATGGTTCAGAGAATAAATTGAGAGAAAATAAAGAAACAGCCCCATCCGACTGCGTCTCCTACACTCCCCGTAACAATAATATGTCCGACCCCTGGGAATGGGAGAGAGAGAGACAGAATTCACCCCCCTCTCATCTCTATACAGGAAACTCAAATCCTTATACCGGTGCAACCAACCCTCGGCCAGGAACCTCTCCATGTACTCAATACATTATAGGACTTACCCAAACACGTACTGAACTGTAGGTGGGCAATATGGAGGCAGTAGGGCAAGATGGAGGCAGTAGGGCAAGATGGAGACAGTAGGGCAAGATGGGGACAGTAGGGCAAGATGGAGACAGTAGGGCAAGATGGGGACAGTAGGGTAAGATGGAGACAGTAGGGCAAGATGGAGACAGTAGGGCAATATGGAGGCAGTAGGGCAAGATGGAGGCAGTAGGGCAAGATGGAGACAGTAGGGCAAGATGGAGGCAGTAGGGCAAGATGGAGACAGTAGGGCAAGATGGGGACAGTAGGGTAAGATGGAGACAGTAGGGCAAGATGGAGACAGTAGGGCAAGATGGAGACAGTAGGGCAAGATGGAGACAGTAGGGCAAGATGGAGACAGTAGGGCAAGATGGAGACAGTAGGACAAGATGGAGACAGTAGGGCAAGATGGAGACAGTAGGGTAAATGAATGGAGAATAGTAGGGCAAGATGGAGACAGTAGGGCAAGATGGAGACAGTAGGGCAAGATGGAGACAGTAGGGCAATATGGAGGCAGTAGGGCAAGATGGAGGCAGTAGGGCAAGATGGAGACAGTAGGGCAATATGGAGGCAGTAGGGCAATATGGAGGCAGTAGGGCAAGATGGAGGCAGTAGGGCAAGATGGAGACAGTAGGGCAAGATGGGGACAGTAGGGTAAGATGGAGACAGTAGGGCAAGATGGAGACAGTAGGGCAAGAATGGAGACAGTAGGGCAAGATGGAGACAGTAGGGCAAGATGGAGACAGTAGGGCAAGAATGGAGACAGTAGGACAAGATGGAGACAGTAGGGCAAGATGGAGACAGTAGGGTAAGATGGAGACAGTAGGGCAAGATGGAGACAGTAGGGCAAGATGGAGACAGTAGGGCAAGATGGAGACAGTAGGGCAAGATGGGGACAGTAGGACAAGATGGAGACAGTAGGACAAGATGGAGACAGTAGGGCAAGATGGAGACAGTAGGGCAAGATGGAGACAGTAGGGCAAATGGAGACAGTAGGGCAGATGGAGACAGTAGGGTAATGGAGACAGTAGGGCAAGATGGGGACAGTAGGGCAAGATGGAGACAGTAGGGCAAGATGGGGACAGTAGGGCAAGTGGGAAGTAGGGCAAGATGGAGACAGTAGGGCAAGATGGGGACAGTAGGGCAAGATGGAGACAGTAGGGCAAGATGGGGCAGTAGGGCAAGATGGAGACAGTAGGGCAAGATTGGAGACAGTAGGGCAATATGGAGGCAGTAGGGCAATATGGAGGCAAGTAGGGCAAGATGGAGGCAGTAGGGCAAGAATGGAGGCAGTAGGGCAAGATGGGGACAGTAGGGTAAGATGGAGACAGTAGGGCAAGATGGAGACAGTAGGGCAAGATGGAGACAGTAGGGCAAGATGGAGACAGTAGGGCAAAGATGGAGACAGTAGGACAAGATGGAGACAGTAGGGCAAGATGGAGACAGTAGGGTAAGATGGAGACAGTAGGGCAAGATGGAGACAGTAGGGCAAGATGGAGACAGTAGGGCAAGATGGAGACAGTAGGGCAAGATGGGGACAGTAGGACAAGATGGAGACAGTAGGACAAGATGGAGACAGTAGGGCAAGATGGAGACAGTAGGGCAAGATGGAGACAGTAGGGCAAAATGGAGAACAGTAGGGCAAGATGGAGACAGTAGGGTAAGATGGGGACAGTAGGGCAAGATGGGAAGTAGGGCAAGATGGAGACAGTAGGGCAAGATGGGGACAGTAGGGCAAGATGGGGACAGTAGGGCAAGATGGAGACAGTAGGGCAAGATGGGGACAGTAGGGCAAGATGGAGACAGTAGGGTAAGATGGAGACAGTAGGGCAAGATGGGGACAGTAGGGCAAGATGGAGACAGTAGGGCAAGATGGAGACAGTAGGGAAGATGGAGACAGTAGGGAAGATGGGGACAGGGCAAGATGGAAGTGGGCAAGACAGTAGGGCAAGAATGGAGACAGTAGGGCAAGAATGGAGACAGTAGGGCAAGATGGAGACAGTAGGGCAAGATGGAGACGTAGGCAAGATGGAGACAGTAGGGCAAGATGGGGATAGTAGGGCAAGATGGAGACAGTAGGGCAAGATGGGGACAGTAGGGCAAGATGGGACAGTAGGGCAAGATGGAGACAGTAGGGCAAGATGGGGACAGTAGGGCAAGATGGGGAACAGTAGGGCAAGATGGGGGACAGTAGGGGCAAGATGGGGACAGTAGGACAAGATGGGGACAGTAGGGCAAGATTGGGGACAGTAAGGGCAAGATGGGGACAGTAGGGCAAGATGGGGATAGTAGGGCAAGATGGGGACAGTAGGGCAAGATGGGGACAGTAGGGCAAGATGGAGACAGTAGGGCAAGATGGGGACAGTAGGGCAAGATGGGGACAGTAGGGCAAGATGGGGAACAGTAGGGCAAGATGGAGACAGTAGGGCAAGATGGAGGCAGTAGGACAAGATGGAGACAGTAGGGCAAGATGGGGACAGTAGGACAAGATGGAGACAGTAGGACAAGATGGGGACAGTAGGGCAAGATGGAGACAGTAGGGCAAGATGGAGGCAGTAGGACAAGATGGAGACAGTAGGGCAAGATGGGGACAGTAGGACAAGATGGAGACAGTAGGGCAAGATGGAGACAGTAGGGCAAGATGGGGACAGTAGGCTGCTAATCAGTTGCACCACAATCACAAGTGAATATGACGTAGGGCAGTTTTGCTGATACAGAACCAGTACTGATATAGTAAATACCTCCTGAAATACGAGGGAAATGGAGATAATAATACTCTTTGTAAAAGCTTTGATTCAGGGACTGATCCAGTTGCCATTTTGGACATGTTGCCGGCCCTGCACAAACTGGAGGGCAAGTTGGCGAGGGTAGAAGCGCCGGGGTATAACGGGGGCTACAGTGGAATTAGGGGGCAGAATGTGCCCCAGGCCCGGGTATCAATGATCCGCAGGACAATCTTTCCTTGTTCTTGGCATCTCAGTGAGTTTCTCCCACCCACGCCCCCCCCCCGGTGCCCCCCCCGGTGCCCCTGGCACATGAAACGCGGGTGATTAATGGCTCCAAGCGCTGGAATTGAATAAGCGCCCGCGTACGAGCGAAGCTGAGATAATAATGAAGTTTCATTGCTCGGCCCGGGACGGCCAATCGCTCTTTGATCTGTTGGGCAGACGCTGCGGGCAATGATGCCCATTTATCAGGCGCGGGCAGAGTTAGCGGAGCAGCTTGGCCACTCACGTTCCTCATTAGCTTGCGTCCCCATGTCTCGTTAACATGATAATAGGATCCGTGCCTAACGATGTCTGACATCGGCCTCTCAGCGCCGGGAATGGAACAAACTGCGCGGCCGCTCCCTCTAACAATCCCAGACCAACTGCAAACTGTCTCAGAGTATCTCTCCCGTCATCTCTCCAACCCGTCAGTGGGACAAATACAGGCAGGGGAGGATTTCTGGGGGGAAAAGTGGCATAAAATGCTGTGTAAAAAGTGGCATCAGGGGCAGCAGTTAGGGGGCGCTATTGGCAAGGGCAGGATTGAGTGGCTACATTGGCAGGGATTGGAGACGATTGAGCAGCAGGGGTGGCATTTGGTTCAACAGGGGAGGTTGCAGGAGTTTGAGCAGCTGCCATGCTGGGGGTAGTGGGGGGATAGTTGGGGGTATCGGTGTAGTGGTGGGAAGTTGGGGTAGTGGTGGGGGTAGGGGTGGAAAGTGGGGGGTAGTGGTGGGAAGTGGGGGTAGAGGGGGTAGTGGTGGGGGTAGGGGTGGGAAGTGGGGGTAGTGGGGGTAGTGGAGGGTAGTGGTGGGGGTAGTGGGGGTAGTGGTGGGAAGTGGGGGTAGTGGTGGGGGTAGGGGTGGGAAGTGGGGTGTAGTGGTAGGGGTGGGAAGTGGGGGTAGTGGAGGGTAGTGTTGGGAAGTCAGGGTAGTGGTGGGGATAGGGCTGGGAAGTGGGGGTAGTGGGGGGCAGTGGTGGGTAGTGGAGGCAATGGGGGGTAGTGGTGGGTAGTTGGGGCAGTAGGGGACAGTGGTGGATAGTTGGGGCAGTGGTGGGTAGTGGGGAGTAGTGGTGGGTAGAGGGTATGTGGGGTATTAGGATGTGGGGGATTAGGATTTGGGGTATTAGGATGTGGGGGATTAGGATTTGGGGGATTAGGATGTGGGGGATTAGGATTTGGGGTATTAGGATGTGGGGGATTAGGATTTGGGGTATTAGGATGTGGGGGATTAGAATTTGGGGTAGATACTGACATCTCACTGACATTAGGGGCCCTTTATTAAATGCCTCCCGGGTCCTATCACCATAGGGACCATTGCACTGGTGTAAGAGACCCCGGGAGCCACGATGTTATTCCCCCTAATCTGTGCAACACTAACGTGCCTAACGCTTAATTAATATTAACGATTTACCAGGGGATGAATAAGGCAGCTCGGCCCTGATTGGATGTCGCCTCTCTCTCCCAGACACTCGGCACTTGCCCCAGACCTGCTATTAATAGCCCCTCCCAGGGGACAGATGGGTCTCAGCATCTGCTTTAATGTCACTTGAAGGTGGTCCGACCCCTGAGCCCCCATCGATTGTCATTAATCAGGTCTCAGAGTCAATGGATCCAAGTGATTTAACTCATTCAGCGCCAACCCCAACCTGTATATTAGAGACTGGGCCACAAACTCTCCTTATGGAGAGAAATCCAATCATTTATTTTTATGCATGGCACCATGGGAACAAGATGGAGACAGTAGGGCAAGATAGAGACCATAGGACAAGATGGGGACAGTAGGACAAGAAGGAGACCGTAGGACAAGATGGAGACAGTAGGGCAAGATGGGGACAGTATGGCAAGATGGGGACAGTAGGGCAAGATGGGGACAGTATGGCAAGATGGGGACCGTAGGACAAGATGGGGACAGTAGGACAAGATGGGGACAGTAGGGCAAGATGGGGACCGTAGGACAAGATGGGGACAGTAGGGCAAGATGGGGACAGTAGGGCAAGATGGGGACAGAAGGACAAGAAGGAGCCCGTAGGACAACATGGGGACAGTAGGGCAAGATGGGGACAGTAGGGCAAGATGGGGACAGTAGGGCAAGATGGGGACAGTAGGACAAGATGGGGACAGTAGGACAAGATGGGGACAGTAGGACAAGAAGGAGATCGTAGGACAAGATGGGGACAGTAGGGCAAGATGGAGACAGTAGGGCAAGATAGAGACAGTAGGGCAAGATGGAGACAGTAGGGCAAGATGGAGACAGTAGGGCAAGATGGAGACAGTAGGGCAAGATGGAGACAGTAGGGCAAGATGGAGACAGAAGGACAAGATGGAGACAGTAGGGCAAGAGGGAGACAGTAGGGCAAGATGGGGACAGTAGGGCAAGATGGAGACAGTAGGGCAAGATAGAGACAGTAGAACAAGATGGAGACAGTAGGACAAGAGGGAGACAGTAGGGCAAGATGGGGACAGTAGGGCAAGATGGAGACAGTAGGGCAAGATAGAGACAGTAGAACAAGATGGAGACAGTAGGACAAGATGGGGACAGTAGGACAAGATGGGGACAGTAGGACAAGAAGGAGATCGTAGGACAAGATGGGGACAGTAGGGCAAGATGGGGACAGTAGGGCAAGATGGGGACAGTAGGGCAAGATGGAGACAGTAGGGCAAGATGGAGACAGTAGGGCAAGATGGAGACAGTAGGGCAAGATGGGGACAGTAGGGCAAGATGGAGACAGTAGGGCAAGATGGGGACAGTAGGGCAAGATGGAGACAGTAGGGCAAGATAGAGACAGTAGAACAAGATGGAGACAGTAGGACAAGATGGGGACAGTAGGACAAGATGGGGACAGTAGGACAAGAAGGAGATCGTAGGACAAGATGGGGACAGTAGGGCAAGATGGGGTCAGTAGGGCAAGATGGGGACAGTAGGACAAGATGGGGACAGTAGGACAAGAAGGAGACCGTAGGACAAGATGGGGACAGTAGGACAAGATGGGGAGAGTAGGACAAGATGGAGACAGTAGGACAAGATGGGGACAGTAGGACAAGATGGGGACAGTAGGACAAGATGGAGACAGTAGGGCAAGATGGGGACAGTAGGGCAAGATGGAGACAGTAGGACAAGATGGGGACAGTAGGGCAAGATGGGGACGGTAGGACAAGATGGAGACGGTAGGACAAGATGGAGACAGTAGGACAAGATGGGGACAGTAGGACAAGATGGGGACAGTAGGACAAGATGGAGACAGTAGGGCAAGATGGAGACAGTAGGGCAAGATGGAGACAGTAGGACAAGATGGGGACAGTAGGACAAGATGGGGACAGTAGGGCAAGATGGGGACAGTAGGACAAGATGGAGACAGTAGGACAAGATGGAGACAGTAGGACAAGATGGGGACAGTAGGGCAAGATGGGGACAGTAGGGCAAGATGGAGGCAGTAAGGAAAGACAGATATTCGGGAGAGTCCTGCTTGCCCACTAATTGCTGTTTATTGATTGGGGGGTAAATGCCAAATTCCAGCCAATGTTTGCACCCAATTTCTTTCTGTGGGGCGGGGCAACATCTGTATCATTGTCAGCACAGCCATAATCATTGCTCTTTTTTGTTTCCCCCCATTTATTCCCTCTTTCCCCCCTTTCCCAGGAGTGGTGGTGATCGCCTTCGTGGTGTGCTGGTTGCCGTACCACGTGCGCCGCCTGATGTTCTGTTACGTTCCGGAAGAGATGTGGTCGGAGTAAGTAGCAAAATCAGCATTGCCCCCCCCCCTTTATTCTGATAGAAATCATTGCGAGGGGGCAGTTTTCTGTTGCACACGAATCAGGAAGGGGCAATTTCCCAAAATGTCATTGTTATCATTCCCTCCCTTAGCGGCTGCTATCTGTGGGCGGGGCATGAGGTTACTGGGTGGGACAGAGACATCATGAGAGCAGGACTGTGCCGATTGGCCGATCGCTACTCTAGTTTTGACCCAGATAGTTCTCCCTGTCCGGGTCCAAACTGAACAGGAGGCAACTGTAACTCAAACCCACAGAACAGGCCTGTAATGGGATTCGGAATAAGCCCCCCCCCCCCCATTCCCAGTACCCAAGAGGCACAAACAGCCCCCCAGCCCAATAAATAGTGACTGTCTGTGGCACCTTACAGCCCCCCTGGCATTCCAGTACCCAGAGGCACAAACAGCCCCCCCCAGCCCAATAAATAGTGACTGTCTGTGGCACCTTACAGCCCCCCTGGCATTCCCAGTACCCAGAGGCACAAACAGCCCCCCCCCCCCAGCCCAAATAAATAGTGACTGTCTGTGGCACCTTACAGCCCCCCTGGCATTCCCAGTACCTCAGAGGCACAAACAGCCCCCCCCCAGCCCAATAAAATAGTGACTGTCTGTGGCACCTTACAGCCCCCCGGCATTCCCAGTACCCAGAGGCACAAACAGCCCCCCCAGCCCAATAAATAGTGACTGTTTGTGGCACCTTACAGCCCCCTGGCATCCCGTACCCAGAGGCATAAACAGCCCCCCAGCCCAATAAATAGTGACTGTCTGTGGCACCTTACAGCCCCCCTGGCATTCCAGTACCCAGAGGCACAAAGCCCCCAGCCCAATAAATAGTGACTGTCTGTGGCACCTTACAGCCCCCCGGCATTCCCAGTACCCAGAGGCACAAACAGCCCCCCCCAGCCCAATAAATAGTGACTGTCTGTGGCACCTTACAGCCCCCCTGGCATTCCCAGTACCCAGAGGCACAAACAGCCCCCCCCAGCCCATAAATAGTGACTGTCCTGTGGCAACCTTACAGCCCCCCTGGCATTCCCCAGTACCCAGAGGCACAAACAGCCCCCCCCAGCCCAATAAATAGTGACTGTCCTGTGGCACCTTACAGCCCCCTGGCATTCCAGTACCCAGAGCACAACAGCCCCCCCAGCCCAATAAATAGTGACTGTCTGTGGCACTTACAGCCCCCCCTGGCATTCCCAGTACCCAGAGGCACAAACAGCCCCCCCCAGCCCAATAAATAGGGACTGTCTGTGGCACCTTACAGCCCCCCGGCATTCCCAGTACCCCGAGCACAAACAGCCCCCCCCAGCCAATAAATAGTGACTGTCTGTGGCAACCTTACAGCCCCCCTGGCATTCCAGTACCCAGAGGCACAAAACAGCCCCCCCAGCCCAATAAATAGTGACTGTCTGTGGCACCTTACAGCCCCCCTGGCATCCCAGTACCCAGAGGCACAAACAGCCCCCCCCAGCCCAATAAATAGTGACTGTCTGTGGCACCTTACAGCCCCCCCGGCATTCCAGTACCCAGAGGCACAAACAGCCCCCCCAGCCCAATAAAAGTGACTGTCTGTGGCACCTTACAGCCCCCCCCTGGCATTCCCAGTACCCAGAGGCACAAACAGCCCCCCCCCCAGCCCAATAAATAGTGACTGTCTGTGGCACCTTTACAGCCCCCCTGGCATTCCCAGTACCCAGAGGCACAAAACAGCCCCCCCAGCCCCAATAAATAGTGACTGTCTGTGGCACCTTACAGCCCCCCCTGGCATTCCCAGTACCCAGAGGCACAAACAGCCCCCCCCCCAGCCAATAAAAAGTGACTGTCTGTGGCACCTTACAGCCCCCCCTGGCATTTCCCAGTACCCAGAGGCAACAAACAGCCCCCCCCCCAGCCAATAAATAGTGACTGTCTGTGGCACCTTACAGCCCCCTGGCAATTCCCAGTGCCCAGACGCACAAACAGCCCCCCCAGCCCAATAAATAGTGACTGGTCTTGGCACCTTACAGCCCCCTGGCATTCCCAGTACCCAGAGGCACAAACAGCCCCCCCAGCCCAATAAATAGTGACTGTCTGTGGCACCTTACCAGCCCCCCTGGCAGCACAACTGCCCTGTGAGTTACTGAGCTGACAGATATAATGCACATAAATATAAACAGACGTTAAAAATCTTCCCCCAGGCCCTTCGGGCTTATTTTGCTCAGACTCAGACCCATAATCCCTTGCTAAACTGAACACGCAGGGTTAACTGAGACCATGTCTTCTACTGTTTATAACACATTCCGCAGATGTAAAATGTCCTTGTTTATAGTCATGTAAACAAGCGCGCAAACAGCTGGGGTGTTAAGTGTAGTGAGTGGAACTGGTCTGGCAGCTCCATCTTGTGGTCGGAGGTGGTATTGCATCAATGGTGCCCCGTACCCCAATACAACCGTGGGCTGGTTGTGGTGATATGCACCTTTATACGCCCAATTGGCTGTTGGGAAATGAATTACCTTCAGCATTCGCTCATTGAATGGGGTCGTTCCCTTTAAATTTAACTTATTCTGAGACAATTTGCAATTGGTCTTTATTTTTCATTATTTGAGGTTTTTGGAAATTTCAGCAGCTATCTGGTTTGTTAGGGTCCGATTTAACCTAGCAATCAGGCAGTGTTTGAAAGAAAGACAGGAATATGAATAGAGAAGGGCTCACATAGAAAGATAAGTAAGTCAAATACAAAAAAACTGGAGCCTCAGAGAGCAATAGATTTTTAGCTGCCGGGGTCAGTGCCCCATTTGGAAAGCTGAAGAGGAAGGCAATAATTAAAAACCATAGAGATTAAAGAGTGAAGGCCCAATCTAGAAATTCTAAAGGTTAACCTAAAGTTGAACCACCCTTAATATATAGTGTAGGAGCCTCCCTCATCCTCCATATGAAGTTGGTTTTCCAATCAAAAGTTCATCAATAGATTTTGCCCTTACTGTTTTATGTGGTCGTGACTTATTCATTGTTTCCCCTCAACAGTGAACTCAATGATTTCTTTCTACCATATCTTCTACATGTTGACCACGTGCTGTTCTACGTTAGCTCTACCGTCAATCCATCTCTCAACCTGGTGTCTGCCATTTCCGTCAGATCTTCGTCTCTACGCTCAGTTTTTTATGCACCCTGGAAAAGGAAGAAGAAGCGACCCGCCTTCACCCGCAATCCAACAGCATCTCCAGCACCAACCACACTTCTCTCCACGATCACCAGGGAGACCCCTACTGAGGTCCCTTAAAGATGAAAGCCAACAGGCAGCGTAACACGTTGTCTTAAGTCCACCATACCCAGGTCACCAGGAAGACTTCCATACTACTATTTCCACAAGGCTTGTAATCAACAAAGTCTTATTGTTTTCAAACACTTCACCAAGATCTTAAGTACTCCAAACAGAGGTTTCACAAGGATAATGATCAACAGGCAAAGTTTTTTTTTTAATCTTCTAACCTATCCACCAAGGTCTCTTTGGAGACGTTCATACTAAGGATCCACAAGGATGGTGATCAACAGACAAGTCCTATTAGTGTTCTTATGATTTACCAAGGTCACTTTGGAGGCTCATACTAAGGTTACAAGGATATGATCAATAGACAAAGTCCTATTGTCTAACACTCTCACAAAGTCTTCTTTGGAGACTTTATTCTAGGTTCCACAAGGATGGTGATCAACAGACCTTATTATGTTCTTACCATTCACCAAGGTCATTTGGGAGACCCATACTAGGTTCCACAAGGATTTGATCAATAGGCCAAGTCCTATTGTCTACCGCTCATCAAGGTCTCTTTGGAGACCTTCATTTTAAGGTTCACAGGGCTATTGGTCAACAGGCAAATTTCTGTTGTTGTCAAACCATCCAACCATCAGGTTATACTCAAAGTAACATCCATATTGTATCTACTGCTGTATATAGCCAGCAATGTTTATGAGGGCATGAAGGATCTCTGTCATGTAATCCTGGTTGTTTCAGTTTTTTTGAGATTCATGGCAGGAAATGATTTCATTTCTGTAGATATTGCACCAGTTTAATGGGCGCCCCTTTGTTGAAAAGGAACGTTGGCTGAATCTATTTATTATTATGGATTTGTTTTGCTATGAAAAGAAAACAAGGAAAAATCCACTTAAAATTCCAGAAGCAAACAGTGGCTTTGATCTATAGAAATTGTTCTTCTCGAGTTGCGTTCAACATTGACGAAAATCTGAAAGACTATAAAATGTCAATATGTTGTGATACAGAGATTAGTGGAAACACCGTCTTCTTCCACCCGGGACTATTTGGACAACCATTGTGACATTGATATGCAAGGGTTCCTCAGCCGTGAAATACCCCATTGTTGCCGTAAGCCGATCCCTTGGGAGGGACTTTGCCATAAAGGGGGTCATTGATAGTAATTGCTGTGATTGGAATGACTTCCACGTCTGGTGTCGGAACGACGAAGCCAATGAGGAGGATCGTTCATCTGACTTGAGACTAAAGGACACTTTTTAATCATTCCCGTTGTGTTTTGTGCCAAATATGTGCAACGTGCCAACTTCTAGAGAAGAATCATAGCAGGAGGGACGGGGAGTTGAGTATTAGTACTAATAGGGGGAGAACAGAGGAGGTGGAAATACTGTAGAGATTAATAGATGGAAATACAAATTAAACTGCCCCATGGAGTATAGAGTAGGGAACTCATTTGCTGTAAGAAAGTGGTGAAGGCCCAGTGTTCCCCACGTATATTCCATTTGTTTGTTATCTGTCCCATGATCTGTAGTGAACGCCTATATTGTAGGTCCTCTGGCTGCTGGGGATCTGAGTCTGTCTGTAGTAATAGGTGTTACAACCCAACACTGGCCAACGCCAAGCTCAGTAGCCAACGCCACTCGCCACCCTGCAAGCCTAACGTAGCCCCCAACCCACTTGCACCTCCCCAAAGCTTAACGTAGCCCCCAACCCACTGCCACCTCCCAAGCCTAAATGTAGCCCCAACCACTGCCACCCCAAAGCTAACGTAGCCCCAACACACTGCCACCCCCTAAGGCTAGTAGCCCCAAGTCCACCATGCCCCCAAGCTACGTAGCCCAACCACCCCTGCCATCCCCCAGCCGAACGTAGCGCCCCGACACCACTGCTACGCCCCAGCTCAACGATAGCCCCCAACCCACTGACCGCCAAGCCTAACGTAAGCCCCACCCCACTGCCACCCCCAAGCCTAACGTAGCCCCCACACCACTGTGCACCCCCATAGCCTAAGTAGCCCAACACACTGCACCCCAGCCTAATGTAGCCCCTACTTTGTGATACTGAGAAAGCAGGTTAGTAGCGATTGGGAAAACACATGATCCTACTCTTGAACTTGACGCATATCTACAATCATCCAACTAAATGCTGCATCACCATTCTCTCATTCCAGGGTTCCATTCACTTTATTACGCAGAAGAACCTTTATGTTAAACTACAAAATATGTCATGGGTGCCATTTGCTTTCAGAGACACGTAGACCAGAGACCACATTCTGCCCTAAAGTGGCTGCTATCAATCTGCTCCATCTTGTGTATCTTTCTACCATAAAATGGCGCCAACCCATTTATTCATCTTTATTCCATTCAGATAAAATGGCTAATGATAAATGATTCCAAATCAACCTCCTTCATCTTGTGCCAAAGTGGCTGCCATTGGATCTCATATGGCCCCTCAGGCTACTCACAAGTTAGTTGGCTGCCAAACCAACTCCTCCATTTTGTGCCTTCTGGACTGCACCCAACATGGCGGGGATCTACTCGTGTGTTGGTTTTAAACGCTAAAACATGTCCAGGGGGCTTTTTCATTAGAATCTATGGTGCACGTAGTACTTCCACTGTAACTGAATATGGTTCTAGGTGAATCTCCAGGGGTAGGAGGGGTAGAAAAACATTGGAAATTCCCTGAAAGCAAGCAAAGGTCCATCCAGGCCGGATGGAAATCTGTGTTGGGTTTTTTCTGTAGGTTGGCCACTTCTCTCGTTTTTCTTTCTCGGGCAGGGGCGGCTGTGACATCCTGGGGCAAGTGATGTCCATTAGGGTGGAGAATGGGACGGTCGTGGGGTGGGGATGTTGTGGATCGCCTCTGGGTACTTGGAATGCTGGGGTGGGGGGCTGTAAGGTGCAAGACAGTCACTTTATTGGGCTGGGGGGGGCTGTTTGTGCCTCTGGGTACTGGATGCCAGGGGGGCTGTAAGGTGCCACAGCAGTCACTATTTATTGGGCTGGGGGGGGGGCTGTTTGTGCTCTGGGTACTGGGAACGCCAGGGGGGCTGGAAGGTGCCACAGACAGTCACTATTTATTGGGCTGGGGGGGGGGGCTTGGTTTGTGCTCTGGGTACTGGGAATGCCAGGGGGGCTGTAAGGTGGCCACAGACAGTCACTATTTATTGGGCTGGGGGGGCTGTTTGTGCTCTGGTATGGAATGCCGGGGGGGCTGTAAGGTCACAGAAGTCACTATTTATTGGGCTGGGGGGGCTGTTTGTGCCTCTGGGTACTGGGAATGCCGGGGGCTGTAAGGTGCCACAGTCATATTTATTGGGCTGGGGGGGGCTGTTTGTGCCTCTGGGTACTGGGAAGCCAGGGGGGCGTAAGGTGCCACAGACAGTCACTATTTATTGGGCTGGGGGGGGGGCTGTTTGTGCCTCTGGGTCTGGGAATGCCGGGGGGGCTGTAAGGTGCCACAGACAGTCATTCTTATTGGGCTGGGGGGGCTGTTGTGGCCTCTGGTACTGGGAATGCCAGGGGGGGCTGTAAGGTGCCACAGACAGTCACTATTTATTGGGCTGGGGGGGCTGTTTGTGCTCTGGTACTGGGAATGCCAGGGGGGCTGTAAGGTGCCACAGACAGTCACAATTTATTGGGCTGGGGGGGGCTGTTTGTGCTTTGGGTACTGGGAATGCGGGGGGCTGTAAGGTGCCACAGACATGAGTCACTATTTATTGGGCTGGGGGGCTGTTTCGTGCTCTGGGTACTGGGAATGCACGGGGGGGTGTAAGGTGGCCAAGCAGCACTATTTATTGGCTGGGGGGGGCTGGTTTTGTGCCTCTGGGTATGGAATGCCAGGGGGGCTGTAAGGTGCCAAGACAGTCACTATTTATTGGGTCTGGGGGGGGGGGGCTGTTTGTGCCTCTGGTAGCTGGAAATGCCAGGGGGGCTGTAAGGTGCACAGACACGATCCTATTATTTGGGCTGGGGGGCTGTGTTTGTGCCTCTGGGTCTGGAATGTTAGGCTATTTTGACTGCCAGTCCGGGCCTGTCCCCAATTCATTTTCAATAAAATCCGCACCCCATCCCTTCATTTTATTCGCGCCCCCCGCGCTGATGCTGAACAATATTTTGCACTTTATCTCGTTCTATTGTTCTGTAATAATCAGAATGTTCGATGTTACGAAGCCCTAATTTGTATAAATGAATATATATAGTCCTGTGTGATAATATATGTACCGTATTTATGGTCGCCAAAAGATATCACCTCCCTGTGACAAACCATCTTCTGACCGGATACTTGTGGTACGAGACAGACAGACATTTGCAGCTTTTGTCTCTCAGAATCTCCAAATCAGGGCTCAGGTTCCGTTACTGCGTTACATCAGCTCAGGACCCGAGTTCTACATTATGCCCCATCCGTGCAGCTGCAGCCAATCAGGATTCTGATAGACAGCCCAATATACACAGCAGATCGGCCATAGTCGTTTATACCTAAGTGAATTCAATAATGATGGGCACATTGTGCCAGAGGAAAACGATGCCACAAATTACCATTGGCTGGTTCCGCCGCGGGCATGGAGACCCCGCCTGTCCAATCAGCTGCTCAACTGGCGGTTAATGCTAAACAAACCTTGGTATTTGTTATCAATTATGATTAAGCCAAACGCTGTGTCTACTTTGTGACTTAATTGCATTTCGCATGAATGTGTTAGATGGGAACACGATTTCATATTAGACATGCCAGAATGGTTTGGCAGAAGCCGAGCGCGAAATTGTTTTTTTCGCCAGGGATAATTGGCAGCGAGCCGCACGCTCCGGGAGAGGTTTTTAAAGGAACATTTAACTTTACAATGAATATATGGGCGACTGAAGCGGGTCTGGGATTGCTGTCCCACTACACACGGGCAAGGTTTATGCGTGTCTCCCAGGGGAAGCGCGGCCATTTTGTTGTTTGTTAAGTTTGCAGGTACATTTTCCTGCCAGAAGGTGTCGTGTTTTCCACTAACACAGAATGAACTGCTTGGCCTTTCCTGTGAGTAGAAACAATTCTATGGCTTATCTAGTAATAAATACATTTAAAGAACTGGACTTGCTTTGGTAATATTGAAAGAGTTTCACTAACTCATTCGAGGAGCTTTTCAGTTCAAAAGGCTTTTACTATGGGCTTCATGTAAGGTGGGTTTAAGCGCACAAAGAGGGAGGATAGGGTAACGGTTGAGCTACTGTCCCATCTTGTCCTACTGTCTCTCATCTTGTATACTTGCTCAATCTTGTACTACTGTCTCCATCTTGTACACTGTCTCCATCTTGTCCTACTCTTGTCTCCATCTTGTCCTTACTGTCTCCCAATCTTGCCTACTGTCTCCAGTCTTGTCTCTTCATCATTTGGTACTATGTCTCCATCTTGTCTACGTCTCCATCTTGCCCTATCTGTCTGCATCTTGCCCTATCTGTCTCCATCTTGTACTACTGTCTCAATCTTGCCTTCTGTCTCGATCCTTGCCTTCTGTCCATCTTGCCCTACTGTCTCCATCTTGCCTACTGCCCATCTTGTCCTACTGTCTCCATCTTGTACCTACTGTCTCCATTCTGTTCCTACTGTCTCCATCTTGTACTACTGTCTCCAATTTGTACTACTGTTCTCCATCTTGCCTTCTTGTCTCCATCTTGCCCTTCTGTCCCATTTGCCTACTGTCCTCATCTTGCCCTCTGTCCCATCTTGTCCTACCTGTCTCCATCTGTACTACTGTCTGCAATCTTGTATTACTGTTCCATTGCTTCTTACTCTCTCTCTGCCCTTTCTGTTCCCATCCTGCCCTACTGTCTCTCTTGGTTACTTGTCTCACTATCTGTTATCTCCCATCTTGCCCTGCGTCCCCTCTTGTCCTACTGTCTCATCTTGCCTCACTGTCTCCATCTTACCTACT